>NW_015505315.1:1040758-1049898 GCF_001515645.1 Sinocyclocheilus grahami | reverse complement strand
ATTAAAAAACAATTGTACTCATGGAGGCATAGATTAATATCTATTACACTACGGTTCAAAGGTTGTGGGTCAGCAGGATTAAAAAAAACACTTTTTCAGCAAAGATGCTATTAAATGGATGTGTGACAGCAAAGAAATTCATAATATTACAAGTGATTTCTTAAAATAAATTAAGTTCTTTTAAACTTTTTAGTCATCAGTTTCCACAAAAATATTAAGCAACACAACTACAATTTTTCAACATTAATATTAATAAGAAAATGCTTCTTGAAAAGCAAATTAGCAGAACGATTTCTTAAGGATCATGTGACACTGAAGACTGCTGAAAATTCAGCTTTACCTTCACAAGGAATAAGTTACATTTTATAATATATTTAAGCAGAAAACAGTTATTTGAATAGCGATAATACTTCAAAATACTGTATTGTACTGTCTTTACTGTATTTTTGGTTAAATAAATGCTGCCTTGGGATTTGGTATTAATAAAACAGCAGCGCTGAAAATACTCCATAAGTTTCTTTTACAAAAAAATGTTAACTGACTGGCCCTGAATAAAAAAAAACGAAAAACAAATGTATTGTTACTTAAAAACCAAAGTACAATTAAAGTAGACGTGTTCACGTTTACTGTAGTGTACTTGCACATCAAAATCTTTTAAATCACTCAAGTGAGCTAGTGAGGGTTACATTTAAAGTTTGTTTAGTGTCTAGAGAAGCACACCACTTCAAAATTCTAATTAAAATAACCACACATTACAACTAGTAAACCATTTACTCAAAAACTTTAAAATCTGACTTCAATGCAAATGAGACTAGGGCATATTTAAAATCTTATTGGACAACTGAGGACATTTGGATGTCGAAGTTTACTTCTGTCATTAAACAGGGAGACATATCATTAACTAAATCTGATATAAAGTAAATCAAAAGCTCAAAGGCGTCACTGAAACAAACTGAGTGGCTGACCTTTCCAGAATGGTTACTGTCATCTTTCTAATACAGCACAGCGACTTTTGACCTTATACTGTACAACATTTGGAAACATAATTGGCCGTGACTCCAACTAACCATGAGCAGGACAAAATTACCATTTAAAACATTCTATTCAGTTTAAAGGTCTACAAATTTTAAGCGAATGATGTGTGTATGCTAGCCTGATATAAAAAAAACATGTCAGTACTTGTTTAAACTCAGTATCAATGCACATTAAAATGATTTCCTTTTTTACAATTGCACCTACACTGCAAGCACTCACTACAAATGTAAATAATACAATCAGTAGAGTGCATCTAAAATGCAATTCATTTTGCATTTACTGTCGTGGTGAGTTGTGCTTATTAAAAAAAGCTGTATTTCTGCAGCATATGGATGAGCCTTTAAGTAATAATAAAAAGACTTGGAATACAGACTAATTTATCTAACTTGAGGCTCAATTATATCTTGATATATTTATCCGGATAATACATAAAGATCATGTTTATTAAATAAAATGACAAGTGATATATATTTAAAGAACGCATTTGACAAATTAAACAAGCTTGAACAAACAGATCTGACATTAAGAACAATTCTAACATTGTATCACAGTGTTGATCATTTGAGCAACTTGACAAAAGAACTAGAGCTTATTGTAGCATTAACTTAAGCAAAAACAGTTAATTTTATACTGATTTTTAATATTTGCTATATATCTGTATTGATCGTATGAAGGAAGGTAAAAGCTTTTCTGCTTCAGTGATGACGGAAATAGTGAGAGAAAGAAAGTAAGAGCAGAGAACAAGTACTTTATAGAACGTGAGGGAGAGAATAACACAGTAAAAAGAGATATACATACAATCACATTAATATTACTACCTGTATCATCTCTGCAGACACGTCATCTCTGTTCCTCTTCGCTATCCTGTGACAAACAGACAAATTCACAAAAAGAACATCAGTGAGACACATCAATGCAAATTACGAAAAATGCAGACTTGACATTCAGTGGCACCATATAAAAGAACAGCATTCAAGAGTGTAATTTTCAGTCCGACATGCAATGATCTATTCATTTGAACTGTCGAGCCCCATTTTATCATCAACTCAAGCTGGAAAATAGGGAGGGTCACATGTTTTCCACAGAATAACCTTGACATATTCTCCTAACATGCTCACATACACAAATACATTCAGAGAGACTCAAAATCAGAGAGGGCAGAGACAATGCGTCTGCTCCATTATAGCACAGTCAGGGGGAGTTATATTACATCCTTCGTGGACCTGCCCTGCCTCTCTCTGGTGTGCTGGCAAAGCCAAGCACAAGACAGGCAAACAAACTGGGTCATTGTTTAGACTGTTTCTTGGTTACAACGATTTAATTAGACACTGTAGTGAGTTAAACTTTGCCATAGTGTCTAAAATTACATGCTTTTGTCTACAAATCTAGAAACGTATAGTTATACGGCACATAACTACAATCGAAGTACCTTCATAAAAAGCATAATTGAGGAATTAATAGCTCAGCAAGGCATGAGAAAACGCAGTAGATGATTCTGCAAATGCTCAAGTCAATCTAAGGCATTGTATAGTATATATGAAGAGTATATTTGCAAAAACAGATAACTCCATTTTTAAAAACTTTTTAAATGTTATCATGTTTTTATTGTGTTAGCTAGCTGTATTTTTAAGTAATTTTTTAACCTAATCAAAATAACCTAAATGCAGTTTGATTTAGATTAATTGGAATGCACAATGAAAAAACATGATTTTTGAAAATGTTATCTTGAGTTATCTGTTTTTGCAAATGAACTCTTCATATTTTTTATTTTATTTAGTGCAGATGGTGTCGATTTTAACGGCCCCTACAGAACACAGTCAGTACACTTAAACAGTTCAGTCGAAGCCGTGCTCAAAGAATGGCGGGGAACGTAAACACCTGAGTAAATGTACACGTTTTCCAACAGCAGTCCAGATTCTCCGCTCTCAATCATCTGCCACGTGGGAGTACAGCAGTGAAAAACCCTGACTACTTCCATTCATCACAAATGACATACATATGACAGACTTCATTAAAACATTCATGACGTTTTGACTGCCATGAAATGCATTTACTAAGGCATCCCCCGTATATGAGGTAAATTACTCCTATTGCATTCTTCATGGTTACGTACAGTGGTGAAGAAAGTGTTCAGAGGTGTCTGATATGCATGATTGAAGTAGAACATCTAGTTCGATTTTTTTATCCACAGAAACTCTTAGCGGTGTGGTATGTTTCATTTTAACACAAACCTGGGCACTTTTCAATGGAAGAGCTGGCGTTGGTAGTGCCAATGTTAAAGGTTTGAGACATTTAGACTGCAAAGGACACAAGATTCCAGTTCATTTTACCTCAAAAGTGACTAAAAATGGGAAAAGGCGAGCGGAGAAGATGGGTGGGGGGATTGGGGTAATGGAGGGGTGGGTGGAGAATCGGTGTTCTCTTGGCAGCTCACTGCGGCTGCCATTTTCTTGGCTCTGAGTGGCTGGTTAGAGGGCGGGGCAGGAGCAGCCACACAGAGTACGCCATAACCCCCCACCACCCCGCCTTTCCTACAAACCACCTCCATATCGGCTGTTCCATGGTCAGATTTATCTAATCCGCTCTGAATCATACCTGACAGAACACTCGACCATCACAGACTCTGGATCTGTTGAGTAAACTGAAGCAGCATTAGCCACCCAGCCACCCGCACAGGAACAACAACAGCGGCACTTCCTGCACTTTCAGTGAGCAAACTATATGCCCACAGCCATTCATAATGAAAGGAAAACCACTGCGTACACACGGCATTCACACCAGCATTTCAGAAAGATTTTGAAATCGCAATATTCCCGTGACCAAATTTTTCACCTGTCATCAGGTTTTGTGTATCTAACTCCCAAAAGGCACAATCATCATATTTTACCAGAGATCTTGACTCAGCATAATACAAGAAAATAAGGACAGTGATGTAGTTTTTAAAATTCAGTGCCTTCCACCTTAACAAATAAATATTTTTTCACAGTTCACGACAACATTCATCCCTGTGTGAATTAGATATGAAACCCACATAATTTTTCCACCATAAAATCATAAAAAAATACTAGAAATAACATATATAATTGATGTCACACATAGACTGTAGCATAATATTTACATTCACTACCATATATTTATCAATCTAAATATAATGCATTTGATATGACATTCTAATGAAGGTCACTTAAAACTTTATCCCAAAATTAAACACTGTTTTTTTTTTATCAATACCACCCACAAAGAAAGGCACTAAAAAAAAAATCAAAAATCAAAAGTAGTATCATTAATTCGTTTAATAAAAATACTTACAGAAAATGTGATGTCTCACAACGTGGGAAACAGGATAATTTTTTTCTGACTTGTGTCAGTAAATTTAACCAGGAATGATCCCAGTTTAAAAGTTTCAGGAAAAAAATCAAAAAACACTTCTCTGCATACTTCTAAAATCCTCAAACTACAGTGCAATTATTGACCATAGTTAACTCTAAAAAACTTAAAGAGAGAGAGAGTAGAAACACTATCAACAACATGAAAAAGGTCACATTATCCATTTGTTAACAGCGGAGTCTAGACAGGTCAAGGTGCATTATGTTTCTTCCCAAATGCCTCGTCTCAATATCTCCAGACCCCTCACATGAATCTCTTCAGAAGGAGGGGTCAGCAGTAGCCAAGTGCAGGCTAATCAGGGCAGAGGGTAGCGTGACCCCCCAGTGTCTCCACTTGGCTAATCAAAGACCCCAGTGCTGGGTGTCAGGCTCTGGGCTGCAGAGGGCAACGGGGACAAAGATAATGGGGAGGGGGGAGTTGTGTCCACTCTCCTTTGTCTCCATTCAGAGACAGAGACAAGCTTCCACTCAAACAGATGACATTAGGGCCGGCTTCTTTTACTAAGGACGCCCCTGATTTCAGAATGAACGTACAGACACAGACAGACAGACAGACACTTCCATATAAACACACACACACACACACACACACACACACACAATGCTGCTTTCACACCCCTACACCATCTGGGGCCTTCATATCCCAAAAGGGCTGAGGAGGGAAACCAGGGTTTAGCACACCTCCTCTTTTCTCCCTCCCTCCCTCCTTCCTTCCATCTTCTCTTCTTCATTACTCGGGGCCTGTTTAAATAGACAGCCAGGACAGACATGGCAAACATACTGAAAAGCTTCTCAAAATCCTCATGCAAATCACAAGCCAATCTGTGTAGAGAGAGACAGAGGCATTTTGGGTTTGGATGGAAATAATTAACTCTCTTTTCTATGCTATTTCCACCAGACACAGATGAGTCTGCGAGGCCTGTGTTGCGGAGGGTACTGTCCAAGTCTTCTATGCTAAAATTAGTTTTATTAACTTACCATATTGTACAGAGGAAGATTATCATTATTTTTTCCTTGCGGAACAGCACAGCCGAATCACTCCAATATTTAAAGTGTGCAGCAGACATATAACACTTACGCTTTTTTTTTTACACTTTAAACAAAATCTATTGTGGTGTAAAACAATTGGTAGAATTTATCATTATTTTCACTTCAATACTTATATTTCATTTTAAATTTCACCTTTCTGCTATGATGCATTCAAAAAACAAACGCAAAGATGGTCACTGAACTAATAAAATATATTTTAATAAAAAGCTATAATTATTATAACCATGCATAAAAAATTTAGTTAAACATAAATAAATATATTTTCATGCTGTTTCTATGTACATATAGTGAAAAAATAGTGTTGATGCTTTAAAGCAAATCATTTGTTTAATCAAGCGTCTTCAAGCTTGCATTAAGTGTGAAAGGCATTGTTAATAATGCAGCGTTTATTCTATTGAATAGTGTCCAGTTACCAAGAGAAATATAATATAATATAATATAATATAATATAATATATAATCAGTGTATAAAATAAAACACGTAAAAACACAATAAAATGGTTCACATATAATTGTAGCTCAAATATTTTTTGATATTTTGTTTTTGCTTGCACTATCAAACCATAAAATATATAAAAAAGAAAATCACAATGCACAATAAGACCATTTGCATGACTTCTTATACTGAAGATGACTGAGAAGTACAGCTGATTGAAAGTTGCTGCCACGTGTCAAAAGTCTGTCAAGTCAATTACATTACCTCTTCTGAAGTATAAAAAAAATATTGTGAAATTTGATGGACATCCACACAGCTGGAAGGCCAAAGACAGCATGTATTTTCTTACTGCATATTTGCCTGAAGCACCCAGTTAATGAAAGTCTGCGGCAGCATCTTTATTAAAGCGGCATGAGCGGGGGGAAATTACTAGAGAACATGAAGAGACAAATGCACAAAAATAGCTACATAATCTTTTTTGTGTGCTAACTGACATCAAAAATCTCAGGTTGAAGCATGTAATGTGTATGTAATATTTAGTTATACATTTCTATAAGCACATCCTGTGATAAATGAAACAGCCTTTCATTCATGATTTCTAATATGCTTCCATTAAAAAGAAGGATTCTGATTGGCTAGAGTGGATTGCATCATTTTAAGGGCGGTGCCAAACCTTCCTCTCTGCATAAGTTTTAGAAACTTATATCACAACATTACACAATCACTGATATTACAGAAAGCACAAAAGCCAAATTATAATGGATTACATAAGAGATGGTGGCATTTAATAATGTGTCACACATATTCTGGACATTTATTAGTATGTATAATTCATCACGAAAAATCAATCAATCAAATCCTTATTTACTGTGATGCTTACTGGTTGGACAATGTAGATAAACTATACTGCTAACTGTGATAAGTGCCAGTTTTAAATAGTAAAACTATAGATACTAGACTCAAAAGCTAGAAAATTATTCTTTATCAGAATTATCACTCATAATAGTTTTAGCTGTGGTTTTGTTCATATAATAGTAAGTAATTTTTTTCCCTTACATGACACCTTTGATTTTTGCCATGGCTAATTTTCCCTGTGGCTCCTAAAGTAACCCAAGGATTAAAAAAGGGTTTTATTTTATGCATATTTATTCACTCATTAAGCACTTTTGACAATTTCTGTATATAATTAAAACACACATTCCAAAGCCGCCAGAATCACCAAAAAAGCATGTCAGAAATGAGGCTAAAGTTGAAGGTAGATGCTTACTGGTTGGACAATAAACTAGACTCTAAAGCTGACTATCTTGAGAGGACATTGATGCATGCTTATATAAGACTGCTTGTTATGGAGGACTGCTTGTTAAAGATTTATCAGCAAATAAGTGTCTAAATTTCGATGGCATTTTGGGGGGGGAAATTGAAGTGTTGCGGACATTTGTTCAAAAAATTTTTGTGAGACATGCACTGCTTATAGCACAAATCACACACCAATGAAACATCATTTTCTGGTTTGTAAAAACTCATTAAAAAGTGCATTCTGGAATGGATTCGTGAATGTATGGTCTTGTTTTGTTTTTTTTGTGGAAATGTAAATTTTCAGAATGGAGATGGAGATTACTATATTATTTCGATAATCAATCAAAAGAAAAAATAATAAAACTCACACTTTATCCTTAGCATTAAACATTTAAATGAAGCTCGATTTCCAATCGCACGTCTTGTTACAAAATTCAGAGATATAAAAACAGTCTTCCATCTTGCTGCAGAGAACAACTAAGAGTGTTACATTCTGTTTTAAAAAATACTTGCAGCTAAGATAAATTACAAGTGTTTTTTTTTTCTGGTACCCACAGACACTCCAACTTCATGGAGCATCGGCTGGAACAGGTTGTTCTTCATGAACTTTCTGCCACAACTAGAGGCCAATTATGAGCACACAAATGCACTGCTATATATAAGTGTTAATGTTAATTACAGTTAAACTATTTGTATTAAAGTTGACACCTTTTTTGAAATCCACCTTTAAAATATGTGACTATTACAGTAATGAGAATTTAGTGGCAAATGTGCTTAATTGTTATGAAAATAATGTAAATGCAATGCAAACCTTTCTTTAGTGTTTTGCAAATGGTTCATTTTGTTTATGCAAAATTAAATTAGTTATGTTTTCTTTTGAATTTTGTGTGAAATGTGACAACAAACATTTTTTTGTTGTGATATTCACCTAGTTGATGTCTAAGCACTTATTATTAACATCAAGATTTTAGGTTAAAATTTATATTTTATGAACAAGGCCAAAAATAGTAACTTAAGCACCTGTTCACCTTTTCTTAACTTCACAAGTTCATTTAAAATGGTCTTGCAGTCTGAAAAAAAATGAAAATGTAAAAGTATCAATATTTAATTGTAGTGTCTCTATTATTACAAGGTCAACAAGCAGCAAGTAATAACAGAATTAGCAAAATGCTTTAGTAGGAAATAGTCGGAAATTTCAACTTTACATAAGGATTTTATGTCAGCTACCTTAATTCACTGTATACCAGCACAAAGAAAGCATCTTTAAAAGGAATATTTCACACAAAAAATACACTTCTGTCACAGGAGACATACATTTGATTGGCCACCCTAACATTCTAAACTGTCATTGGCTAGCCTCAAAGTCAGAGACGAAACCATTAATAAAACCAGATATATCGGTTTGAGTCACATCAGTTATACTATGTTGGAAGTAGGGATGTAACGATTAACCGCGAGCCGTTTGAAAATCGATTCAAATATGTGACGATTCAAATTGGTTGAGATGCTAAACAAATCGCAATTCATTTAGGGGTAGGAGTTTATATGAATGTATGTCTGAGGGGAATTTACTGTCTTTAGAAAAGTTTATATGCTATTGTAATGCTTTGTTTACAGCGGAAACCAAGGAAAGGCTTTAAGCGCCACCTGCTGGCAGAGAGTGAATCTGCGTCTCGTTCAGCTCGTCTGCTGTTTCGGTTTCATGCAGCTATTTTTTTATGTATAGTTTCACAAAACTGAAGTCAAATCATTCTGTTTTTGTTTCAAATTTCGAAATTATACAACCTAATTTAGATTAAAAACTGCTCATGTTGCATGTATGCAGCATCTTTGTTTGGATCATGATTCAAATGTAGTGGTTGCCTCTAATTTTAAATGGAAAGAGCACAGACAAAGCCTTAGTTTGTTTATATGAAGAGATTTATTTTATTTGTGTTA
>NW_015505315.1:1012985-1040479 GCF_001515645.1 Sinocyclocheilus grahami | reverse complement strand
TCGTGAAATCAAAATTGTGAATCGAATCGAATCGTGACTTGAGTGAATCGTTACATCCCTAGTTGGAAGCATTGAATATTTAATGTTTGACAAAGTTTTAGTTTAATTTGTTTTCCCTTTTCTCTGATCTGTGTATCTCATACCTTTTAGTGGTTTAAAAAAAAAAGCACAAACAGATACAAACTGGGAAATGGTAACCACCACGCAGTATATAAAATCGAGTAAAACCCAAATTTCATGATTGTTTCATTGAAATTGATGTGGCCGGAAAGTTTTCAAAAAAATTCTCGGGCTTGAGCCTACTTGAAGTTATTGTTATAAAATCTAACTTTCCTGCGGAGATTCTAACACCAGAACACGTTCATGAATATAGAGTAAGGTCAGCAGCAGTTTATTCCCTGTGTGCAACGATACACCAACATTAGCCAGACTCAAACTGTGAGTTTCATTCTGCTAGCCTTGTTATAAGAGAAATGCTGTCAACTCTGAATACATTGCTGATTCACTCTCACCTGAACAACAGCAGCATAACACAACACAGCATGACTAATCACCGAATATCTAACCCTCCTTCCAAAAGACATTCATGATAACATGTCCACAAAAACATATCAGTCTACTTCCCCTATTAAACTAGTAGTGAATACATAAAAATGACAGACAGAGAGGCAGACAGAAAGAGAGAGAGGTCATCACTAATGAGGGAAGCAGGTGACCCCTGCAATTCAACAGTGATCCTATCAGCTTCCTCTGTGTTGCAGGGGTTAATCCCCTTTAGCCACTAATTGATAGGAGATAACATGATACTATTGACAAGGGCCTGTTTGGTGCAACCCCTGCACTCTCACACGTTGAGTGTCAGTGGGAGATCAGACGTGAAATTGATATTTGGGATGTGCGCGGCTCTTTCTTATCGAAGAGTTGCAGTGTTCATTTGGTGTTTGTGTCACAGACCCTTTGCTGGGATTAACCACTTGGCCTTCACTGTGACCAGTTCTTTTGGTTTTCAACCTATCAACACATGCTTTAGGAGAACAGCATCAAAACGAAAGAACCGTTAATGAGTCCGAACGCTTTGACTGGTTGGCGAGCCTTAGCACCTGACAGGATAAAAATAGGGGTCAAGGTTAAATCTTAGCGTCACCTCTTGAGATCAATCAAAACAGCGCTTAGGCAAGAATATACACAGCAAAATACAGTATGGTGGTATCAAACAAATGAAGATGAACCTTTAACTGCTTTAACGGCTCGCCTGTGAAGCGATATTTGACATATCCGCAGTCATAGATGTGTGCGTATCTCAGTAATTTAATGTCAAATAGTGGCATACAGGAACTGGTCGGCATCATTCAGACTAATTTAAAGGCCATTAAGCGATCAGCAGCTGGGAAAAAGGAAAAGTGTGTGTGTGTGAGTGAGTGAGAGAGATGAGATTTCATTAAAATACTATCTATGCCTTTAGGGTGAAATGGAATAAACAAACCTTCTTTCTACTTCTCCTTCAAAACTTAATAAATCATTCAGACAGCTTAGGAAACATGCATATAACTATAAAAAAAATAATAATAAAAAGTGAACAAATAACATCATGCATATAACTGTTTGCAATGAGAAAAGGAAGCAGAATTAATCTGAAAATCATTGTTTTTGAGTTCCACAAAAGCCTGAACAATGTTATTCAATTTTAAGCTTTTGAATTACAGGCTGATCGAAACATCCAAATGAAATACCAAAGAGTTTAAAATTCACCCAAGGTGAACAATGCATAATATAATGCGCTCGCAAATAGCATCAGCAACTATGAAAAGCCATTAAAGTGGAATAAAATTGTACAAGGACACAGCACTTTAAAAAGTCATTAACTGTTCACACCTAACAAAGCCAAGCTGTGTGTTTTGGCCTTACATTCTGTAAACAGAAAGTGAGTTGAATCAGTAAAATACAAGGACTTACCAATAATATGTGCAGGAGTTCATAAATTAAACCAAGTGAACTACCCTCAGCGATGACTGGCATTTCATCTGGCATAGCCTTGAATCAGCTAATCGCTGGCCAATGCCAGCGTATCGAATCTTAAGTATACTATCCGGTTCAAATAATTATGAATGCTATGAAAGGACTGACATGATGGCATGAAGTTCTTGTGCCAATTCTCAAGACGAATGTTATAACTTTTACAAAGTATCAGTGACAATCAGACATTAAGCATGCTTTGTTTTTAGCCTTATTAAAGTCATTGAATAGATTTTATGCATAAAATAATTTATGTAAAATTCTAAAAATGATATGAACCTTCAGTACTCTTGAATATTTCTGTGAAAAAGTATTAAAGAAACATTGTGCTAATATTTTCAGTGTAGACAATCATGCAGATATAAAAGCAAACCATTATATATAAACGTGGATCAAAATGGAAATTGCAAAAGGATGTGTGACTTTCATTGCAGCAGTACATAACATTTGAGCATTTTCACTCTGTGGGTTTGTTTCTGTAGCAAACAACATTTTAGAAAAAATTTTCCCCACTGTTCTGACCATTTTTGTCCTCGCACAGTATATCCAAAATGACAGTACAGTATTAAATAACGTTTCAATTACAACTGTTAACACTTTTCAAAGATTTATATGTTAAACGTTTATTATATATTATCAGCGCTCAGAAGTTATACAAATACACAGGGCATATTTGAACATAAATCATTCCTATATACAATTTGTTTTACAAACGTTATGTTCAAACTTAAAATGCGTTTCATAGTGTTTCTCCTAAACATAGCTATACCAATAATCACGAAAACACCCCTCATAAGTTTCGCATTTCGAAGCTTTTCCAGTTACGAGCAAGATTTCAGGGCCAATGGGTCACTCAAGAGGCCGAATCTTCCAGAACATTGTGTACCTCAGATACTGAAGCACAAGGCCACAAATCCACCCTGCAACACGCGAACACACACAGACACACTGTCAATGCCACCTTTGTGGCTTTATACACGCTCTACACTTCAAACCAGTCTCCTTCATATCATATTTGTATCACATGAATCCATCAAATGTTTTTTAGCAATACAAATAGACACTGTGCTATCAAAGCAATTAGAAGAATGTTTTTATTACAATAACAACAATAAACACAATACTTGCAAAAATAATTCAGTCTACACAATAAAACAGTCAAACTTAAATTTACATCATGAATACAAGACAACACAACACTGATTTATAAAAATGAATTTAACTTTAATAATAACAATTACTGTATTTACACAAACTGACAAAACAATAATTTTAACAATCACGGGAATGCTTCAAAAATAATGCGAAAACACTTTTCAAAATATATCATTTTTTGCTCAATTTATTTGCTTCAGTGAACATTTACTACAAAATGTGCTCCTATTTTTATTTGCCCTGTTTACAACACAAATACTGAGACACAGTGAAACAATCATCTTTAGAGATACTAACTAATGATAGAGATAAGAATCATTAAACAGAATATTCTAATGCACGAGAACATATAAAGAATTTGAAATTAATGCTTTAATAAATACATAAAATTAAGGACACATTCAAGGGACTAAAATTTTGGACAAAAAAAAAAGGTTGAATCCTGCTAAAGCAATCTGTAATTTAATATATTTTAGGGTCAAAGGTATCTGGCATTTTAGGTATCTGTCTAATTCGCTACCCGAGGGTAAAAAACTAAGAGAAAAAACTAAACACAGCATAGTTATATGCCTGAGTAACATACAATAAAATAAAACAAATAACATTTCACAGCGGATTAGAGCACACCATCATTTACCAGTAAAATCCCGAGAGCCTGAAGGCACCATTTTATTTGGATATTATTCAATTCAATTCAAGTTTATTTGTATAGCGCTTTTTACCATACAAATCGTTGCAAAGCAACTTTACAGAAAATTAAGTTTCTACGATATTTAGTATTATGATTTTTGTAACTAAGTTAACTAACAAACATGTTACTTATATCAAATCCAGAAATGAGTTTAAAAAGCAGATTAAAATCTTTCTGTGCGTGGCCAGGAAAAAAAAGTAAGATCTAGAAATGTCACAATAACATCTATGCAGAAGATCAAAAGTAGAACTATAAAAAAGCACATTTGCTTCAATTTGAGACTGATAAACTAGGCACCCAAAGCACGATTCATATCATTCCATATAATCTCCTATAAACACAACAAATGCAATCGAAGCACATTTCGGGAAAATGTATCACATTCGGGTAACAAATGAACATCGAATGACAAAACATAGCTAAATATTGCAGGCGATGCCTCAAGTCAGAACTGATTCACGCTGCAAATTCTGGTGCTGTGGAAAGGGTATCCATCTTCCTCTGCAAAACTCCTCCCTAAAATGGAGGCAGCTGTCCTAATACATCCAATGTCTCGCTCCAGCACTTGGGTACAGCTTTGAGAAGAGTCAGACGTTACGCTGCCATCAGCACGAGGACATGAGTAAAAGGAAGAAAGCAAGTAAGCCAGGACAGCCACCAAAAAGAGAGAGGCTCTGTGTTTTGGCTGCCTGCCAGTGATCCCTTTAAAATGCCATTGTGGCTTTGATATTGAATATATGCAAGCAATGCAGGAGAGTGAGAGCCTTGTTCTTTCACACACGAAATCCATAAGCTTGCTCCACAAGAGCTACAGAGAGACCTGGGAGGGCGCTGTTGGACATTACAACAAAAATGGCTGCCATCTTCATTTCGAGAGATATAATTTCTCATTTCTGCAGCTTTTTAATCATCCATATGAAGTCACAAAATGACTTTTGGAGTCTCTCTCTCTCTCAAGAGTCAAACGTTCTCAAAAGAGTCCCTGTATACTTCACATTCAAACGTTAGGCTTTTTCTGTGCCAGACTGTCTGTACAGTTGTTGTTTTTTACCTGTCCGTTAGTCAACCTGTCTAATCATTGTGTTCAATGAAGAAATTCATATAAGAAGCGAGTACTGGAAATGATTGGTGTGCCAAGTTGAAAGTGCGATTACTCAGCAACATTTCAAACGTCACATCTGACAAAGAAAAACAGAGGTTTGTTTCGGTTAGCATTAGCTTCTCTGATGCACACTTATCAGCCTGCAGGCTTTCATAATCGCACCTTTGCACACCTCTCTGCATTCCTGCCGTTCCACTTCTCTCTCTCCATGACATGCCCAAATGTGCTTCACAGAGTACTGGGTGGGAAATGCCCTTTTAAACCTACCGGCAGCACGGCAGCACAACCGCAGAACACAGGTATCACCTTTAAGTGTAGCTGCATCTGTGACAGCTCCAAGAGGTCATCAGAAGACTTCAGAAATGTAATCCTCCTGCCTATAACAAGAGCCCAAATACAAAGAATTAAAATCAGTAAAAGTAAAAATATACATTTATTGCAAAACGACAGCTATGCTAATACCACTCATTGTCTGAATACACAATAACACTTCAAGTCAACAGACCATTGACTATGTTGGGAAATTGTAACATTTATTTTTACATTTCTTTACAGATATCACACAATTAAATACAAATATTACGTTTTATTTCATAATTCTTCATTTTAAATAAATGTAGCAATAAATGTACAATTTATCAGACGGCTGTATCACATTTTTTAGCACTCAAAGCATAAAATGCCTGATAATACTTCAACTTCAAATACAAATACTAGTAAAGGAACATAATTTCACCAACAGGTTCTGGATGTGCATGGCAAATTTTTCATTTTCAAATACTAATCATTATTACAAACAAATGTTTTACAGGCCTGTGAGCTAAAGCAACATGCACGCACACTTACACACACTGCCTGGCCAGTTGAAACATGGAGTACTGAGTTAGGACACTGATAGGCCTGTAAGGTGAACTGATATACAGAAGTGTGCAGTTGAGCATTTATAATACCATCAAACATTACAGTAATGAAAACCCTGAGTCAAGTACAAGGCAAAATGAACACCTTCTACACGCACCGAGCTGCTCAAATTCGCTGAAAATATCAGCCCATCAGTTTGTGCTGTAGGAAACAAAAATAGTCAACTAAAAAAAGACCGATTTCTAGGCGTGAGCCACTCCTATTCTAAACTGACATTACTCTGTTTACAAAATAATTTGCAAATACCATTAACCAAAAAGCGTAAACTTCAAAGCTTACATCGATGTACAGTTACATTTACTATTAAAATAGGAGTCATTCAGTGCCCAATTTAAAAAATGTCACAAATATCTTAAGTTTTGTTGAATTTGAATGAAGCATGTCATATAATGCATTTTTATTTTAATCAAGTTATACATAAACATAACTTATCAAACCTAGAGGCCATCTACCGCTACAAAATAAATTAGAAAATAATTTCACACCATAACCTGGTGTGACCTTCAAAGATTGAATTTATTTTATTTGTTACATCCTTGTGTTTAGATAATATACATCATTATAATTACATACCTGCACCAGAAGAATGAGAATGTTTCAGTCTATTCAATTATTATAACTTGTAATATATATTTGCTTAGATGTTTTTTTAAAATTGCACAACCCCTCTGGGTCAGGGCATGATACTGTTCTGTGCATGCTGTGTCCCAATTTCTCTCACTAAGACACTTTACACTGACTCAAAACATACTATAAAGGGACCACTATATCTACCAATGTATAGCCATGTGCCTCCCGTGAAGCAGTCATCTTGTTTTGCATATGACTGAAAAGCTGAGTCCCTATGACTGCTTATTTGCTATCAATATCAAAGAGAGATGTCTATATCTGCTTTAAAACTATGAATGCATGAGCATGCAAAGCCAAGCAACATGGGCAACAGATTCATGGTGCCTTTTCAATTTTGGACTCAAAAAAACTTAAAACCAAAACATAAACCTAAAGGTAAAGTTAAGTTGAGAAACAATAAATCCAAAAGACAGCATGGAATCCTGTACTAAATATGAAATGTTTTAATCTACACACCACAGATGAATCCTCACAAAGTGCAGTGCATTTTGATTAACGTTCATGATTCTAATCTAAAGAGAATATAATGTAATAATCAATTGGTACCTTTTAAATACAGTAAGGGAAAAAAAAATTATAATAAAAATGTGATAAAAATAGCCTGCTTAAGTAAATGCCTCATAATGAATGTTTTTATTATATAATAAATAAGATATAAAGGAGAACCAGGACTAGTTGTCATAATTTTTACTCCAGTGAATATTTCTCAGTATTTTCTGCTGTTTTGGCACATACCTTATAGTCTTGGCGATACAAAAAAGCTACCGAATATTTTTACCATTTTGTTTTGTTGATGAAAATTGGCAGTTTATTGAACACACATTGACCTTTTGTGGTAGTGTATGCTGTCACATTACAGTACATGGAGCCTTTAAACAGCCTCTTATTGACTGTTCTGCTAAATTAAAACAATTAAGAAACACATAAGAATTAAACAGCAAACATGTCAAAGTTAATGTACAGTAACCCCAAACCATTTTTTAAGCGTCAATATTGCAATTTATAAATTGTATATTTGTAATATTTTCACAATGTAACAACACGCCCCAATATAAACCTCAAGCCCCAACCTCACATTTATGAAACGTTAAAAAATATAAATAACTTCTAGCTGAATAATCATTTTCTGTAGGAAAGTTATATTTTTCCTTCATGATATAGTTAATTTTGTCTGTACACTTCTTTACAAAACGGCTCAAAAATATGACGATTACGGTATTTTAAAATTCACTCAAATTATAATACAAGACATTTTTGAAGTATGAAGAGAACTCTTAGTAACTAACAGAACTCTCGTCTTTGCTCCAACTAGCCACCGTCTTCCATATATTGCTGTCGGATGAAAAAAGTAAACTAGTTGTATTGAGTAAATTATTTGGGGACTTATGATACAATTTAATTGGCTAAGGCAAATCAATTTGATTTCATTTAATGCTTTAGGCTCCCATACTAGCTATTGAGGAACGAACCACTTATGGACGATACCATCCAAGCGCGCAACAGAACTGCACTGACACCAGTTGCTCTGCTCGCTGTGAGCGGATAGCACGAGTTAGCGCCACCGTATGATTACAGACACCGAAACGCGTAAGGAGCTTTTGGCCGTTTATTTTTTGTCAGTAGTTTTGCCAAATGCCTTTGAAGTCTACGTACTGTCCTTAGACTAACCATACCTTAGGCTACCTAAAATCCCTTTTTTTTTTTACTAAGAAAACAGACTAAACGCCAAACCACGGTGAATTAAAACGCAGTCATCCACCGCAAGCGAGAATCTCACGCGCAAAGACGGGCCTTAAATTGGCGGATAAACAGCAGCCGTCTTGGCGCATGGCTGTATGCTTTTAACCGCGCTGTATACAGTCCAGACACGCTGATAGATACACTCACTGCAGCACAGTGTTTTGGCATCACGAGTTCATGGGGTTAATGAGAAACCGTGCTCACGTGAGCACAGGTGCGTCATCTGTCTGAAGAGATGATCGCGATAAACTCTTTCTTCATCTCGCCGAACGACATGCGCTAACATGTAATCACATTAAAATGAGCACCCTGCAGCCGACCAGCGGTTTACATGCGCCGTCCTGTTTGCTATGATTAAGCAACATCGCACAGTTATATGCATGAACAACACAATCACCATAACAACGGCAGACTGTATCAGACAAAAAGATTTGCGCCCCGCCACGATCATCTTACCTGTGAATTAACGAACTGCCTGTCTGGTGAAAAACATGGAATAAAACTTTGAAATGCGCTACAATAGAATCTAATTTTCAAGCTACGATCAGACTACAGTGTATAATTCCGCTCTGTCTCCCTTTGTTTTTCTAATGAGTATGAGCGAGACTCTGGATAAACTCCATCAGCATTTTTATCAGTTTCAGACAGACTCCAGACACTCTCTGGCCACTCGCGTGTCGTGCTCTGTCTGCGCAGCGGCTTCGCGAGCGCTGGCGCGCCACAGACTGACAAGCTCCAGACCAATGGAGTCCCGAACTGGAACATGATATCCAATAACAGCAGCCCAAAAATCATAACCTCTGAATGACTCCCCGGATGGATGCAGAGAGAAAATAATCTTTAGGAAACGCAGTCAAAGAAATATGATTGGAGGTGGGATGAATCAGGTTTATCCTGCAGGCATAACGCTTGCTGATATGGATATAAACTGCATAATAATGCGTTACTCTGCGCGCGACCGTAGCTTTAAACAGTTGTCTGGTTTGCATCACCACAGGATAACTTATTTAATAAAACTAGTGTACTTGCTGATGCATCCAGTTTGCATGTGTTTATATTAATTATATGTTTAAGTGTAATAGTATAAATATAAAATAATAGTAGGATGTTGGCATTTCACAATAGCTAATATAGCCTATTAGCATATTAAATGATTCAAATATGCTTTGTGTAATTTTTGAGCAATTTACAGCATTTGGATAGCTAACTAGTATACACAAACAAAGATCTGATAAAATGATTTGTGTTTTTAAACACTTTATTATTTGATCTTAATATTTTTTACACTGTTGAAACTAAAGCCAAAACCGAATCTTTGTTAGTTTAACTAATTGTTCCACTAAGTGCTAATGATAAAAATAAAATAAATAAAAAAGTTGGGGTAAAGATCAAATGTAACATTTTTCTTTGTATTTTTTTTTTTTAAATTAGACTATGATGGAGTAACTTTTTAAAGCATTGGTGAGACTCATCACTTACAAATTCGACCTTTTTTGTTAAGCTAAAACTTCCCAAACACTAGCTAGTGAAATTGACTTTAGATAAGAATTTGACATGCTTAAAAATCACATGTAGTAGGCTACAAACATCAGTCAAATGCCTAGTCAGGGTGATATGGAATACTGAGAACAAAAACAAGATTCTGCCACTGCCAAGGTTACGTATAGAAAATAATACAACAATGAAATCAGTGAAAAATTAATTTCAACTTTACTGAAAAAAGTACAAGCAGCTGCTTGCACAACACACATTCTGTAAATACAATTAGCCTAAATACAATTACCTCAAAGTTTGTGAAATGAGGAGGTTAGTTTGTTTAATTTGGAAAGCTTGGAATAACGTTATGAAAATGTATATTGCAACTTCCATAATCCCCTATCCAGTAAGAAAAATATCTGCTACTAAGTGTAGGCTAACAGCTATACTTGATCTTATTTGACACATAATCATCACCTCAGTCTGCTTTGTCTATAACCTACTGAGACCCAAATCTTTACCCCAAACACTTATTAATAATCAACCAAGCATTGATGGAGAATGTGAAGGGAGAATGCATTTCTGAATACTTCACTTATTGTGAATAGCGCTATACAAATAAAATTAATTGGGCTTATTGGCTAAAAAAGACACGCATATTACAATTTAAAGCAAATTTCTGTCACGCCAAACTGAAGTCTGTCTACCCTTCACTAGGGTTGCCAACCGTTGCGTATCATACGGTATCGTCCCGTATTTAAGGCATCAAAGAAGCGTTCTGTATGAAAGCTATACGGAACGCAGTTTGTCCCGTATTTAAGGCTTATGCCGTATGAACACCTAGACCATGCGAATAACAACTCTAAATTGAGAATTAATCATTCTTTATTGACAAGTGTTTGATTTGTGAACATAACCGTTCCAGGGAGGCTTTAAGACCAAGCGGAATCCTCTGCCGGCTGGTCGCTCCCGCTTCACAGTCAGCGGGACTTGGGTTTTTAACGACCGCGTTTCGACTTCAGCAAATCAGCTTGAGCGAATGCAAACAACGTGATTCCAATTCCATTTTACCTGAGGGAAGACGTATTTACATTTAATAACTTCCAGCGTCTTCTTAACCTTGAATATTATTCTTAAAACACAAAATGACCAATGAAGCGTCAAGCACCCAAAGCAGTAGGCCTACATATTTATTCTATTAGTTCTCTTTAATTGAAAAATATGCATTTTCATATATACTGTAGTAGGCCTACTGTATATTACACACACGCATCAGAAGTCAGAAAGAGCTTTATTGCCAAGTATGTTTGCACATAGGCTACAAGGAATTTGTTTTAGTGTCACAAGCTTCCAGTACACAGACACAACAACAACAACAACAACACAGATAATAAAAATAAGATGTGAATAAAATACACATATGTATAACTATAAATAAAGCACGCACACACACACACACACACACACAAAGGATAAATATGTACAGGTGTGCTATAGATAAAATACTGTAGAATATGAATAGAATAAAAAATAAAGTTGTAGGGATGTACTAGGATGTAAAGAGATAAATAGTATAAGGTTATTGCACATATTTGTATTGCACAATGGGAGAATATTTAACTGTTCATGAGGTAGATTGCCTATAGCATATATATATATATATACATACACTGCCGTTCAAAAGTTTGGGATCAGTAAGATTTTTTATGTTTTTTAAAGAGGTTTCTTATGCTCATCAAGCCTGCATTTATTTGATCAAAAATGCAGAAAAAAAACTGTAATTTTGTGAAATAGCCTATTATTGCAATTTAACAAACCCGTTTTCTATTTTAATATACTTGAAAATATAATTTCTTCCTGTGAAGCAAAGCTGAATATTCAGCATCATTATTCCAGATTTTAGTGTCCCATGATTCTTCAGAAATCATTCTAATATATGCTGATTTATAATCAATGTTGGAAACTTAATATTAATAGCTTAATATTTTTTTGGGACCTGTGATATTTTTTCAGGATTCTTTCATAAATAAAAGGTTAAAAAGAACAGTATTTATTCACAGTAAAAATGGTGTTAAATATACACAACTATTCCAAAAAAAAAAGTTTGGGGTCAGTAAATTTCTTTTTTTCTTCTTCTTCTTCTTTTTCTTCTTCTTCTTTTTTTTTTAAAGAAACTTTTAGAATACTTTTATTCAGCTAGGATGTGTTAAATGGATACAAATTGATATTGTTAGAAAATATTTCTATTTTGAATAAATTCTGTTTTTTTTTTACTTTTTATTTTATTTATAGAACACAGGTTCCAAAAAAATATTAAGCAGCACAACAGTTTCAACACTGATAATAAATCAGAATAAGAATGATTTATAAAAGGATCATGTGACACTGAGGACTGGAGTAATGATGCTGAAAATTCAGTGCTCCGTCACAGAAATAAATTATGTTTTAAAGTATAATAAGATAGGACACCAATATTAGAAATTGCAATAATATTTAACAATATTACTGTTTTTCTGTATTTTTGATCAAATAAATACAGCTTTGATGAGCATAAGAGACTCCATTTAAAAAAAAAACATTACAAATCTAAAAGATATACCTGTGTGTGTGTGTGTGTGTGTATATATATATATATATATATTAGGCCTGTGTGTGTATCCCTTATTCTGTCCCTTATTTTTCTATGAAAAACCACGATTGTCCCTTATTTTCCTACCCTTCACCCTTATTTGGAGTTTACGGTAAAGCTAAATCAGGCTGGGCTGTAGAGACGCACACCCATCACATCATACCCATGATGCAGCGCGGCTCAGTCCGGTCGCCATGATTCCTGTGCAGATGTGTTCAGAGCTCAGAGCTCAGACTGAGGAGATTTGACGCTAAGCTAACGGCCTGAAGCTCTGCACTTAAACCAGTTTCAATGCACTCATCGACGTTATAGAGAGATACCAGAGTCTCCAAGATAACATACAGTCTTGGGTTATGGCGACCAATGCCGGGGGTATGATATATATGTAATATTAATTTACACTTAGGTTAGCTCCCAGCTAGTGCTAACGAGGTAGCTGCTTTTGTTTCATAATTTGCTGAGCTTCTGAGATCTGCTGTTGGTTTAAGTTACAGATTGAACACAGTTTACCTTGATGTCACGACTATCTGTTAGGATGTTTTTTTTAACTCTATGGTGTGTCATATTGATGATCGTGAGTTATTAGCAGACGTGCATTTACATATTTCTACTCATTTGCGGTTGCTAACTAGCTAGCTGAAGGGTTGCAATGAATGCGCTGGCCGTGTGTTAGTGTGCACAATGCAACGAATGATGTATGCTTGGGATAGTGATTTTGACATTTAAATGGTGGATGAAGAACAGTTGTGTGTAGCACCATGAGGTTGGGTCTGTATGGTTATATAAGCATCTGTAACGTTAGCGCTGCCTCTTCAGACAGCAGGACTTGTTTTATCCAGGCCAGAGATGCAAATGATGTGTTTTGAGAAGATCTCTATTTCAATAAAAACTGGATAGTTCTGTCACTCTGATAACACGTACGAGTTTGTGTGTTGAATGTAGGCGTGATGTGTGTTGTAGTGGTTTATTACAGAGACCAGGGTCAGTTCCTGTAAATCCCTTTAACCTGTCAATCCTACACATCACTGTCAGCTGCAAGGTTGCAGATCTGATTTGATATATCTGTATTTGATTTGGATTACATGCAAATGTGCTTACCAGTGAACATAATTATGCTGTAAATTGGTAGTCCAGCAGCCTAGAACGTAAATATAACAAGAACTGCTCTTCATACAATCTTCCAGTGGCTTCTTTAAAATAACATTTGACATGAGGGCAAGTAAATCATCACAGAATATTTGCTTCAAAGAGAAATTGCTGCTTCAGAATCTTGAACCCTAACATCTCTATATGATATAATATAGTGTGTAATGAAAGCTTAATGTGTTTCATTCTCTTTTCTGTGTGTAGATGATGAGTTTGATGAATATGATAAGCCTGGTGCTGAAAGGTCAAGAAGACGGAGAGGAGAAGATGACGACTTGGAAAGGTAAGTCTTCACTGTCTCATTGCTGGCTTAGTTTTCATGTCTCTATTAGGCAGAATGAAAAAGACGAATAAAGAGAGCATCAGTTTACCAGAAGCACAATAGCATTCCACCAAGAGTCTTTAATAGGGTTGGGTGATGTCTACCAAATTGGCATAGGACGATGTCTACAGTGAAACATCGCGTTGGACAATGACATCGGGGGAGGGATGGTGGTGGTGGAGGAATCACGATGCCGGCTCAACACGGTTTGCGTTTCCACTGCAGTTCAGTACTGCTTTAGAGTGGGCGGGATTATTCACATGTCGTTATAGTTGCGCCGCCTCTACTACCACGACTCCTAAAAAAAAACTTTTTCATTCCGCGTCGCCCCATCAAGCTCTCGCTGGATCGGCTCCTCTGCTATCAACGAGAGGAACGTCTGTTCTTCCGCAACAGACAACAAAACCTTTTGGTTGTTAAAAAAAAGGTGCGCTCCTTCAAAACAGTTGCGTTCTAAATCCTGCTGATTTAAATCTAGCGGTGCTTTTGTGTTTGTGTTCGCAAGTTCAGTGACGCAGGTAGTGACGATTCTCTCCGGCCAATCCGTGATCAGCAGAGTTTACACATCACGTTTTGGTAACGGTACGGTTCACATGGAACCCCAACCGAAGTGGTACTAAAAAAAGTACCAGGTACTGTACCCAGTGGAAAACCCTCAAAAAGTGAACCGTGCCGTAGCATGCAGTGGAAAAGCGCCATTACTCACGGCTCGGTTGGCATCACGGTTTTAGAGTCACGGTTTCGGTACGGTTCGGTATGTGCTATGTTTAGGGAAAAACTATACTGTCAAATAAAAATAAAGAAAATAAGAATAATCTAACTACAAGCAACAGCACAAATAAATACAATAGAGTAAAGATACAAATAAAATAAACAGTCATTTTCAGTTTTTTTTTTAGGTAGGTCTAGCATTAGTTTTTAGGTACAGAAATTGAATAAAGTAATGAAATGTAAAACAGCATTGCATATTTGACTATAAATTAAATATTAATCTTTATTAAAGTTACAAAAGCTATTCAATCAAGAGCAGTGAGTGATTTCTTTGTTGTTGCTATTTGGTTAATATTAAGAAAGTGCTGTCACTTTAAGAGAATGCAGATACAGTGCATTCAGCCGGCTATGTCTGTTATAGGATACTTACCAAGACGGGTATTTTGACATAATTTTTGTGTGAATTTGTCCATTTAAACACAATACTTCAGAGAGAGCTTAGTATTTGCGTGCGTTCTGAGGCGCGGGTTTGGGCTCTTCATATGAGCGCATGCACAAATCTTCTCATTGCGTGCATGAGCTCGCGTCCTCTGGCTCTTAAATGTTTAAACTGGCAAAGCTTACATGAGTTTAGTTTAAACACGGATATCAACGTGTGCTGTTCAGGTCTCACCTGTGCGCACGCGCTTTCAGCACCCGGGTGATGACGGAATAAATGACTGCTCATATTCCAGCATACGTTACGGCATTTGCATTGAACAAGAGGGAATGGTTTGTCCACGTTTTTTTTTTTCATCGCTGTTGTTGTAATCTATTGGGAAGCCAGAATGCGCATCCATCCATGTGGAGAACCAGAGCCGGTGTTGTGCCCAAGTCTGACCCCCGCCAGATTATTAGGGGCAGGGTTAGGATTAGGCAATGATTTCAACGAGGGGGGTAATAATTTGCCAGGGGGTCGAAAATGGGCACAACACCAGCACAGCACTGATGAGGGGGCTGCTGAAGTAACGAAAGGGGGCGATGACGTAGCAAAAAGTAAAAAAACAAACAAACATCTGAGGCCCATTCACGTATTTGTCGGACCGTAAACAAACCTGCCCGCTACTACTACAACTATTAGAATACAGGGTTCACATAGATAGTGTTTTGGTCGAGAGACGGGTCAGTGGAAGTTTTTTTTTTTTTTTAACCGCAAGGTCTAGAGACGTGTTTTTAAAAGCTGAATTTCTTTGAACTTAAGCACCGTGTTTTAGAATGATGTGTTATGCGCGAGAAGCTGCTATAAAGACCTGAGACGAGCGCAGCATTCAAACACAAATTCAAAGACGTCCGTAGCACATTTAGTTTGAAATACAATGGGAAAAGTACCGCAGAGGAACGAAAAATGCGTTCTGAGTGAATGACCCTACTAAAAGGTACTTAGCAAATACAGATGGCAGAGTAGCCATTGAATAAATCAAAATTGCATGGGCAACAAATTCGGAAATATGACATCCAGGAAATAATATGTCTTAGGCAGCAGTTTTACCAAGTGATACCACCATAATCACCAGCAATACTTAATTGTGTCTGCTTTACAATGAAACACAAGCTTATTGCGACCGATTCCCTGACATAATACATTCATTGCGACCCATTTAACAGATGCATCATTTTAAGTTAGAACAACTTGAAAAGCAACAAACAATAACAATACAGCGAAATAACCTACTAACTACGATCATCTAGCCATCTATTAAACATTAAAGAATTATTTCATCATACCTTTAGCTTACTCAGTAGTGCTGCATTCTTAGTTGAACCGCTTGCGCAGAAAGTTTGTGTGTCAGATGTAACAATTAAAATGCGACTTTGTGAAACGGACTATCATAAGTAGCATCATATTAATGCTAGAAAGCCTATGCATTTGGAAACTGTATTTTTTTTTTTAAAACAAACCATTATATTTCATAAATAAATTTAATACATTTTCACACTCATCTTGAGTGAGGGGTGACGCCGGCCCTGTGGAGAACCGTACGGTTAGATTTTTTTCCGCGAACCGTTCCACCCCTATTTCAAAGCATTCAAAATGTATCACACCAGCATAGATATAGACTTTATTGTTTGCCATGGGGAGTGGTGTTTTGCAAAGCAAATGAAGTTGTTGCTTTAATATCTTGCTTTGCTCTGCTGAAATGGTATCAGGCATTTCAGAGATTTATTGTGAAAGCTCCATATTTTTTAATCATATTTTTCAATTCACAGTGATTTGGAGGAGGGAGACTTACTTGAAGAAGATTGGCTGTCATCAAAAAAGGTAAACAAGTGATTTCCATCGTTGCCAGTTTCTTTCCCCTCTGCTTAAACTTATTTTTATAGCTGTTGTTCTTTCAGTTGCTGCCTTTTTCAATGTTTTTTTAGGCAATCTTAACTGATAGGAATACATAAATTGTTGTTCAGGTGTACTTAATATTCAAGACTTATAAGGCCAACAACATGTGTAACAATCTCACCAAAATATCAAGTGTATTAAGCAGAAGATTTTTAATTTCTTTTTTTGTCCACCCCAGAACCCCTCAGAGATGTCAGATGAAGAGCTAAATGATGACCTCTTACAAAGTGATGAAGAGGACCAAAACGCAAGGTACCCTAACAAAAACCTACAAATAAAACCCTAGGCATTTCAAAGTCTCTTAAGTGATCTTGTATTGCTGTTTTTGGTCACTTCTTTGCCTGAAAAACATAAGCTGTTGGATTGTTTAGACAAGAGACATGAGTGAAAATTCATTACTAAGATATGTTTTCAGTTGTTGTATACAGAATTGGGTTTCCAGATAGACTTTTGTTGTTGTTTTTAATGTTTTTTTTGTCTTTGAGTACAAGTCTTTTAATGTAACCTATTTTGTGCTTGTGGTTATATTGCTTGGTTTGCTTGTTTTGTATACAAGTACTTTTATGTTACTGTTTTATGAGCACTGACTGAAAGTGCAATATGAAGAAAATTTAATTGCTATCAGTAACTGCCAAATTGCAAGACATGTCTGGTCACATTATCACATTATGGTGATGCCTTTGATTTGCCCTGGCAATATGTAGATTAAAAAGATTTCTTTTAGAAGACCGATATGACACTCATATCAGTGTAAACGTTCAAAACGGTCTTTTCTTTTGGGTTAATTGTCAAATTACTAATTGCGGATCTTCTAAAATGACAAAATTATAATTGGTTTAAGCTACTACTTGCTAAATCTAAAGATGAGATGCTTTTTATGTTTGAGTTCCAAAATAGTCTGCAGTATCCCAGAATAGTCTATATTAAAAGGATTTTCCCCTTTTTACTTTTTTTATTATTGTTGCATAGAAGAACGTATGCTTAAAATGAATATAAAATACAGAATTACCTAAACTGTTCACTTTTCAAATTGTGGGGTCAAAATTGCCTTCACCCCATAATTTATGCAAAGCTTCAGTGCTCTAAAATCAATAGAGCAGTTCATCCATAACATAATTAGAGATGACATTGAACTAACTTTGACACCTTCTGCCCTAATCAAACGGCTTTCTTTTTTGCAATATAAAAAAAGTTTAAAATAGCAATTTTAGGTGACACGCTTCACTTCAGTCTCTAAGATAGTTATTGTGGTAACCCAAGGGCAAGCTCAACAAAAATCAGCAAATTCATCACTTTATTGTCCAGAGTTTAACACATGTTTGTCTGTTGATGTCTTTGTGTCTAGTGGTCAGGGTGAGGTTGTGAGTTTAAATGCCACACTGGGTCTGGGCACGTCTGGTCACCTTCAAGATGAAGACCCTGATGGAGGTGGATATACCGAATATGCCTATGAAGAGACAGAGGGCGGCCAACCGGGTTTCTCTCAGGGTGGGGAGTATGAAGGAAATGAGTACCAAGGAGAAGATCGGGGGGTGGAATACACAGGAGACCAGAACTGTGAAGAATATCAAGATGAAGTGCTGGAACTACAGATCGACGAGCCACTGGATGATGACTTTCAAGTAAGTAACGCTTTCTCTTGCTATCTCTATTGCCTACACACACTCTCCATAACCCCCCACCACATTTCCTCCACGTCTGCAGCCTGACACCTCATGCTTTGTGACCCTCAGGCCTCAAGGTTTTGTTCAGGGCGAGACTCTTTTCGCAGTCTTTGTTCAGCAGATGTCCTGCCAATCCATGCTGACTAATGGGAAGAGCTCTCAGACAGGATCTGATAAAGTTGGCTGTAGGTGAAAAGATTATTGACCTTCTTGAAAGTAGTCTTTAGCAAGCATGACACGGGCTCATGATTGATGAGTTGTGTGTTTCCTGTACATGTTTATTTATTTATTTGCTTAGATCTTAAAAGCACACAGTTCACCCAAAAATGAGAATTTGAGACCCAAATCATTCAGATCAATTTTGTGAACTAATTAATTGAAAAGATCCTACTAAAAATGACTATTCATTTATAAATCAGACATCAGACAAAGTTAGTAAGATGAAAAACAAGGAACTGGAGAATCTTAATGCAATCCCAAGTGATAGAGTCTTGAGTAGACTGGATGCTGTCTGACCAGATTGACTAGAGGCCAATCTGAGTAAAAATAGATTGGCACTTTCCCAATCTATAGACGGCTGTCTTAGGTCAGATGCAGGCTTTTTTTTTTTTGACAGGAATTTTCTACAACGACTTCTACTTCTATTCCCAGCTCTATGCTAATAAGAGGCATATTCAAAATTCCTTAAAGTGTGATTGTGTCAACAGTCATGGGAAGGTATTTTGTTGTATATATAAAGGTGATAAACTACCTTTGCCAGCTGTTTGAAGAATATTTTCATTGCTTAAACTCTGCTTGAAATTCTCTGCTGAAGTTCTGTTGTTTGAGCATATGATGTCTCTGTTTACAAGGTCGCTTACCTGCTGAGGCTTAGCATCTTTGTGTTTACAGTTATCCAGAGTTAATGTGTGGAACGGTTTAAAGGATTAACTATTTGCCCTGTAGGTGGTCAGTTCCTGTGCTGTGTGCAGGAAACATGTCATAGTCATTTAGGTCTGTCTGACTTGGTGTTATGCTTGGTATACAGTTCTTAGCACATGAGACCATGATCACAAAAATAATCTTCTATTCATTCAATAGTCTTACATTCATCACCAATGTCAAAACACAAATGTTTTGGCTCAAGGCCTTCTTCAGTGTGTTGAACAGTTCAGTCCCTCCACCCACTTTTTTAAATCATTAATTCCAATGATGTCATCATTCATTAGCCAATGTTCAGTCTAGGGCTGTGCAAATATCATGCGCATCTCGTCAGTAAAGCCGGTTCTGTGATTAGTAGTAAATCTCCTTTCAGATGGAGCGGCATTTACTACACAAAGCCGTAGTTCACTGACAAGCTACTCAAAATCGCGTTCATAATCGCAGGCTTATTATCGGCAATGAATCGCATACGATTATGAACGTGATTTTGCGTAACTTGTCAGTGAACTACGGCTCTGTAGTAAATGCCGCTCCATCTGAAAGCACGTGCTGATAATTTCCATTTGTATACAAATCATCACATCCACCTATACACTATATAATATATACCCATGACTAGAACATGAATTATATAGGATCCCATATTTATACCATAATTATTTATTAATGGGGATAAATATGGCATCCTATACAATTGAAAGTGTAAAAAGCTTTTTTCTTGTATGTTTTTGTATTACATACTGAGTTTTGTTTAAAAATTTAGATTTGTGCTAGAAGTTGAGATTACGAAATTTTTATTACATTTCTATTAAATTGAGGCACTACTAATTTGTATGTGTATTAGTATGCATACAAAAGTATCTTTTTTTATTTATTTATTTTTGTTCAACATTTGATTTCAGAGTTCAAAGACACACAAAATAGTCCAGAGCTTAGAAACAGTTTGGCAAACAGTGGTGATGAAGTGTCAGGGTCAGTCACTTTACACAAAGACAGAGAGACTGATAAAATCCTACAAGAGTCAAGACTCATCAGACTGCTCCTTTTGTTTCATTGTTTCACTTTCATTGACCTTTAATGCAGGACAGGTGTCATTGATCATTCTGCCTGTCCATGTGATAGCTTGATCATCGGTGTCCAGGACAGTGCTGACAGGTGCACGGAGGCCTTGGCCTCACATCACATTTTGCAAGTTTGTCTGTTATGTTTCTGTACATTATAATAAAGGCTTATTCTTACTACTGAGATCTGGATTCACAGTAGCAAAATGACCTGGAGAGTTTTGTAATAACACACAGCATGCATTTTCTCAAGGATATGACTGGAAAAAAACAGTGTCTCTTCAAATATAAGTTTGCTTGAGCACTGTTGACTAGGGCTGGGTAAAAAATATCGATATCACGATTTTAATCGACTCTCATTTTTACGGAACGGTATCGATTCTTAAATCCCAAGAATCGATTATTCTAGCCTGTTTTCAGTTAATGGATGGAACATTGAAGGGCGCTTCCTATCCAATATATCGCAGTAATCATTGTGCTTTGGTACTTTTAATTTAGATTTCAAATTCTGTCCATTGTATTGCAGTATTTAAACAATAAATGCCATTTTGGCGCTGTTTAATGTGCAGTGCCAGATTGCTTTAGCGCGGCGCGCCTCAGTTCAATAATAAGCGTCAGCGCGTGGTGCTCTGCGCATGTGAACTGATCATCTCCTCCACATTAATACCAGTTTCAGCACAAAATAATCATGACTAAACATCCGAAGGTAAGTTAAAAGAAAGTTCAACTTTACAATCCGTATCCTGTCTCATCGCTCAATCAGTGTTTCAGCCGCGCAAAGACGTCATTATAACAGCTTGTAAACAATGTAACGTAACGTCACATTTACCTCAGAAAAAAACATATTTGGTGACTATAAACTCATTATTCAGATAGAAAAATAAACTGTAGAGAGGGGCATTTTGCTAAATATATGCACCATATAACATATTCATTATAGTTTTTGCTGTTCTTCAATGTTTAATTTATGTTTGAATAAATCCATCAAGTTTTTACGACAGCCACCATTTAAATGTTTATATTTAAATAAAACAAATTGAAGTAGTATTATTATGTAATTGTAACGTTATTATTTTAAAAACTTCATTAAGTGTAATTTTAGCAGTTGTATATTAGCCTACAAATCAGTCAAATTTAACCTTCAATATTATAGTAATGTAGTACCAACTGACTCTCATGTATATTTTACAGCATGAGTTGAGAGATTTTTTTTCCTTGAGAAAATTTGGTATGTACTGTACCTGATATGTATCCAAAATAATCGATATCGAATCGCAAGCTTGTGAATGAGAATCTAATCGAATCGTGAAATTTGTGTCAAAACCCGGCCCTACTGTTGACTTTCCATAGCAGTGAAATTTGTGTTGTCTAAATGCATTATAAAAGGTGCCCTCTGATGATAATTGCTGTTGAATAATGTGCTAGTGCTTAAAGTTGAAAAGTTAGTCTCTATAGGCATGTTGGCAAGAGTCTAATATGTGCATGGCAATAAGTGAGAAATACTGCTTTTTGTTTTTGTTACTTGCATGAGAGAGCAGTGAAGAAACAGACTTGTACAAAAATGCAGAGTGGGACATGTCCCAAATAAGCTAAGAGGAGGGGAGCTTGTTGTTATTTGAAAATGAAGAGTAGGACATGTGGTGGTTTGACTGAAAAACAAGTCTGTAATTAAAATTGGTTGTACGGTTTCTTTAATCATTGGATCAGTGGCTTGCAACCAGGGAGCTGGGGACCTCAGCAAACATCCAAGCGGGATAGATGACTTTAAAATATTTAAATGAATAAATTGTTATTAATATACTAAAATAATCTAACTAATCTAAAATGCTAAAAAAGCATAAATATGTTTTTACGTATCACTACTGTTTTGTTTTTTTTGAAGAAGAAGAACATGCAGTTCTTGAAACTGGAATCACAAAATGAATTGTGGTTAATAAATGTAAAATATGAATACTTTCAGTTTCTGCAAATAAAAAAGTTAACAAGCAAGAAAACGAGCAGCTTTGTCATAATTACAGCAGAAATACAGAAAATCTTATATGGGGCATTCGGATATTGTATTGGACAATGTAGGGCCTTCAAGTAAATAAAGATTAAGAGCCACTGCTTTTGACCCAACTTTAAAAATTAACTTGACATTTTTCTTAATGAAATTTTTTGTTCTGCATGTTTACATTAACGTAAGACTTAACCGACTGTATTTATATCAAAACCTTCTCATTACAGACAGCTTGACTGAATTTTGAAATGTATTTGGCTGTTAATAATTTGCATTAGTCACATCAGTTACATATATGTTAGTTTATAGTATAATAGATGTTTGATACCAAAGTTCTGGTACAATTAGGGTTGGGTACCGTTCACATTTTAACCGGTACAGTACCGGTATCAGTACCTGAATTTCGGTGCCGGTACCCAACGGTACCTTTTTTCGGTACTTTACTCTGTGTAATTACAAAAACATTTATTTCAGTAAAAAAATAAGTCCAAAAGTCTCAACATTTTGAACAATAGGGCCCTACAAACTTTTTTTTTCCCCCCCAGAAATTCTTTTTAATTTTTCCGAAAATCAAATGAAGGCATTAAACATTTAATTTAAATCAAATGAAAATGAAACCCTTTTATTTTTTGGCAAACAAACTGAGGTTTACTGTTGACATTACTACATGGAAGAAAAATTGTGTGAATATTCCTTTAAAACATTTTTAATAGACTAATAATTGTATTATTTGTTTTCTACAATAAGTGATTAATCTGGTTGTAATATTTATTTTTATCATTTAATTGTTTTATTTAAATTTGATAGAAAATGGAATATTTAAAGATGTACATTATACTGTACAAAAGTAATACTAGAGTAATATATTTCTGTTACATGTTAAACCGTACTTGTATTTTGACAGGTTGCCATGAAGTTTCTGTGTGCATACAGCATGATGATGCTAGTTTTCTCAAATGAAACGGTAAAATTCTCGCAAAGTGACTTTCACAGTGACAGCAGCTCTGGAGATGAAGTTTTTGTGTTCATGCCGTCATAGTGAGACGCAGAGGCCGAAAATCACTGCGAGCGCCACGTGTGCTTCAGTATTTGTGTAGTGAACAAAACTGCGTTTCCGCCATTCATACATACAGAGGCAAGTGGAACATGCAGGACTCCTATTTAAACCATCTTTTTGCATTTTAATATTCACAGACACTGGTTCATATCGCGATTCGAAATAAGTGGCAGTGGCTACTTTTGATTTATTCATCCAAAATGTACGAATTCCGCGCTATAGAATAAATTAAGTTTTTTTGAATGGAATAGGACTGTGATATTAGGCAATATCGCGTTCATTATCGCAGATTGAATCACCTGCAATAATGAACACGATATTGCCTAATTGTCAGTGAACTACGGCTCTGTGTAGTAAATGCTGCTCCATCTGAAAGCACTTGCTGGAGATTTACTACTAATCACGGAACCGGCTTTACTGACGAGATGCGCATGACAATCCCATGCGATTAATTGCACAGCCCTAGAATGGACTCCACGATCCCGTCCGCGTGCGAAAAAAAGCATGTGACGCAATTCGGTCGGTACCCAACCCTAGGTACAATGAGGTAAATTTGAATTCACTTGAATATCCAAAAAAGGCTATACAGTGTGGCTATTTAGCAAAAGTATTTGTTGTGAATGTCCAGCGAACATGACTGTATTGTGGGTAGTTTTCATTTAATAATGCCCACTTTTTCTTCAGATCCCTAGGTTTAGTGTGTTATGTTGATTAGAGCGTTTTCAGATTCACACACCCAAAATAAAATCTAAATTTAAAGAGTGAAATGTGGACTTTAGCAGAGGGAATGGGCTGGTAGCCCAGTAGGCTTTAACAGGTGGCCAGAAGCAGGACTTGTAGGTGTAGCAGGGGGATACAGGACCCGTGGTGGCTACAGAAGCAGAAACAGGTACAGGAGCGTGAGGAGGGAGACAAGACCTGTGGTGGAGGACGTGAGGTTCAGCAAGGTAGTCGGCAGAAGTCGTGTGCGCCCGTCTCTCCGGGTGCTTTTGTACATTCTGTGCTTGAGCGTGTGTGAGAATTTGCTCCGAGTCAGATGATGATATTTTCCCTGTCAGTGAGCTATGTGTGCGCCAGAGCTTTCTTTCTTTCTGTCTGTGTGTGTGTGTGTGTGTGTGTGTGTAAAGACAACACAGTCAATGATATTTTCACCACCACTGAGCCGTGTGCGTGTTTATCTCCCATTCTCTGTGTATCATGTCAAACATTTACATCTCATTGAATTTCAAATATCAGCAGGAATGGTAATAGGGCATAGTAATGAGACTGGGCTCCTACTGTTATGCTAATTTAGGAAGGCGCCCCCCTCCCCTTCCCTCCCCTCCTCAACTTCAGAATGCTGCACTGGGCCTTTCTGGCCTCTCTCTCAGATGTGGCATTAACATTTTCATTCAGAATTGATTTCTAATGTTTTATCTTCATCAGTGTCATTTTTGGCATTGAACAGGTTCTGGTAGTGCCGACCTACGACACGCTCCGCAGCAGGTGTTTCAGTGGATGATGTACAAGAGATCAGTTTAGCCCTGATGTTCATGTCCTGCTTCAGTTTCCATTGAATGGAGTAAATATTTGATTGCTCTTCACAGGTGGATGAATACCCGACTGAGTATAGGGAAGAGCAGACTGACAGACAGGAAGTGCCTGAGGAGGAGGAGCATGAAGAGGAAACTGAGGAGCAGGACAACTCTCAGGTCACAGAATTAGAGGAGGTAAAGATTGGCTGCTTCAGATAATGTTTGCTCCTATCTTTCATGAAGATGCTTAAAGTCACAACTTGAGTCTGAGGTTTTGTGTGTGCTCTATGCTTCAGGTGGATAATGAAAACGATCCAGAAGCTGAGGCCGAACCGGACGCCGATGTGAAGGAGGAGTCTGATGAGGAAGAGGAAGATATTGAAGAATCTGGCCGTCTGCGATTTAAGACCGAGCGCAAAGATGACACAGTGGTCAGACTGTCTGATGCCACCAGTAAAAGGAGGAACATCCCAGACACATTAGGTTAGTCATTAACAAATGAAGCAGCTTTTTGTACTGTTATAGGTTTAAAAATGTCATATAGTTATGTTTTGAGGCACCTGACAATTATTCTGAATGCTACAGTTTTTTTTTTACAGCATTTGTGAGTAAAATTATGTAGTATTTTTGTGATTTGGCCACACCACTGTGACTGACTATACTTAGATTTGATTAGGCCATCATGGCCCATCCCTACACTTAACTGTCTTCTTTTCAGTCAATAAGGTAGACCTACTGGGTTACGTAGCATAAATAATTACATAATACAAGTAATGTTCATGAGCAAATCCTTTCTATTTTTGTACAGATTTACCAGTATATTTTTATTCATTTGTTCAGAAGGTGATCAGTGAAGGCTGTTGTTGTTTTGTAAAAGGTTAACTGAAAATATTATTTGAGCGTTATCTTTTTTGGTTTTTTAAAAAAAATTTTTTTTTTACTGTTTTTGAAGTAATTTTAAATTTGGTGGTTAATATTGTGACAGTAAAATTCCCAACTTAAAAAAAAAAAAACTGTCACTGTCTACCAATGTTATGTAAGTGCATATAATAAAAAATGTTATTACATTAATATTAGTTTATTATCATTATGCTAAGCAGGACAAAAAATGCTAAAGTGATCAAACAACTTAATTTTTCAGTATCTAATAGGGGTGGGCACTATACCGGTATGAACATGACTACCGGTATTATATTGTTCCATGATATGGATTTTGCTATACCGTGGATACAGATATATAATCATGAATTCAAATTTTGCATTTATATTGTTTTGTTCAATTTGGTACGCTTTGCAAATTTTAACACAATTGACGATAAAGAGTCAAGGCTGAACGTTTTTGTCCTCTGTGTGCAGCGCAGTACAACACAGGCATTAGTAATCAAACACATAGAGCATCGTAAACAGACCAAATTAATAGAGCACATATAGCCTACTCCAGTGGGTCCCAAACTGAGGGATCTGAACAGTCAGCAGATTATTTTGCAAAAGAAACCTCTGCAGGGTGATAAAGACTACACTGCATAATTTTCCTGCTTATCATGAGGCCACTTGCCTGATAAGTAAATAATTGAGCCCAAAATATTAATTTGACATTTTAATTACTTTAACATGACTCGCAGTACCTGCTTGAGTGCTCCGTTATCAGTTGTAGAAGTTGTGGTTGTATCAATAACAGACCACTAGATGGCGCAATTGAAGAATCAGAGTTGTATTGCAGGGAGCCATGTAGAAATATAAATGAACGCTGCATGGTTCGGCTCTGAGCATGTAAGTTACAAGTTTGTGAAAGGACTTCCAGTGCCAGGTAAACGTAAAGCAGATTATGAATATACCTAAGATTCACAAATACCAAAACAACGTGTCTACAGCAGACTCGAGTGGCGCGATGTGACAAAAGCAAATAAAACCCAGTGATGTTCTCTGCTGTGGATGTGGTGCGATGCAACACAACAAATCCATTACAGATGCCCCATTCTATTTCTGACGAACTCCAGCGCTCTGACATAAAGAACAATTTCAAATATTCATAAGAGAATCGTGAAAAAACCTCAAAAGCCTTTGAGTTTCCTCAAAAATATTAAGCAGCACAAATGTTTTCAACATTGATAATAATGAGATCAGCATATTAGAATGATTTCTGAAGGCTCATGTGACACTGAAGACTGGAGTAATGATGGTCAAAACTCAGCTTTGATCACAGGAATACAGTAGCCTATATGTTAAAACAGGGGTCTCCAACCTTTTTTACACCACGGATCGGTTACATTTGGAAAATATTCTCATGGACCGGCTGGACGGGGTGGGTGTGTGTGTGTATATGTATAAGTGTGTGTATATATATATATATATATATATATATATATAT
>NW_015505315.1:927465-1012573 GCF_001515645.1 Sinocyclocheilus grahami | reverse complement strand
GCCGATGCCGATATCTTGGAAAGCAGGGTGCCCGATGGCCGATATAATTTTATTTATTTTAATTAATGTTTAAGAAATTTGAAATCATTTGAAAATGGATTAAAAAGTAAATGTGTTAAATAAACATACTTATACTAGTGATGACAAAGTATTTTTCACAAATGAATATTTTATAAATAATAAAATAAAAAAGGAAGTAAACACTGTAACCAACAGGGCACTCAGTATTCTGGGAAGTTTGTGTGCATTGGGAATCATATTTTTTCAAATAGAGCCAAGGTAACACTCATTTTACATACAGCACACAGAGAAATGACATGAATATGGCAGTGGGCAAATGCATAAAGCGTAGCATAATTTAAAATCACGAGTTTAAAGTTTGTCGATCGCGCGTCTCCAGTGAAGCTGAACTCTCTCCTCCTGTCTGCATTCAATTCACACGGATCGACCGCCACACAGAGAGCATGTGATCATGCAGGATACAAATGCACACTTCACAAGAACTCACAACTGGATCCGACTAAGTTTGCAAGCTTTGTGAAATTAAATGTTCATTAGTCATTCAAAGATTTGTTTAAATAATGTTAAATGCGTATTTGCTGAATGCTGAGGGCAAACGAGAAAGTATTATAATGTTGGCCTTTCTGTTACTAATAATATAAAAGCAATCGTTATAATACTTTTTGTATACATTTTAATTCCTTTGTTTAACCGTTCTATCTGATTATTAGACAGACTTCTATCCGTATTATACAGAACTGTTAACGACGATGGCGAACAAGAGGGAGAATGTGAGCGGTGTGCTCAGGCTCTGCCGCAACTCGGTATTTACGCGCTGTCTGAAACACGTCTCTTGTGCTCGCTTTGATTGTGTGCGAGAACAGCACGTGAGTAACGAATTGAGCTCTCTTTCATATCTTCTACTTGTGGTTTAAAATTGCTTGTACGTGTAAATAGGCAAATTAATCTGCGAATCACGTGCGTGCCAAACGGTAGGGTCTCATCCGTACGTATTATGGATCAACTGCAATCCGTTTAACTCCTTATATGTGACAGATCAGAGCAATCTTTCATTTACTTCTTTAACATGAAATTGTCAAATTTCTACTCCATATCAATCGCATACAATGAAAATACAGAATAATTAGAACAATCATTAAAATAAATAACAGTGTGTCATATCTATACACATTTTTCCCAGAATGTTCTTGCGACCCGGTAGCAATTCTTCCACGGCCCGGTGGTTGCGGACCTCTGTGTTAACCCATTCAAATAGATCATTTAAATTGACAATATTTCACAATATTACAGAAATAATATTGCCTCAAAAATATTTTTCACTACAAAAGGGGGGCCTGGCAGAAAAAGTTTGGGAACCACTGGCCTACTCAAACACACAATATTTAATTAAATTTAATTCATAGAAGCCTACCTGTATGAATTAACATGTTGCGCGTTTGCACTTTTTGAGAAAAGCAATGGCACAATAAAAAAATACTTTTCAGGTCTATGTCTAATCCCTCACTTTTTCTAGTTATATAAGGTTAAAATATTTTGCCTGTAATTTTTTTTTTCTCATATCACAATATAATATCGATATCGCCTGGACAGTGTAAAATATCGTGATATGAATTTTAGCTCATATCGCCCACCCCTAGTATCTAATAAGTCTGTATTTTTATTTGTCTCTCCTTTCAGAGCTCTCTGATGCAGCTAAAGCAGACCTGCGTGAGTTTGAGGAGAGGGAACGTCAGAGGAAGCAGGGCCGTTTTGGAGGACGAGGGAGAGGAGCAGATGGAGGGAGGGGAGGAATGGCAGGTAGAGGTGGGGTCAGGGGAAGGGGAGGAGCAGGAGGACGAGGAGCCGGTGGAAGAGGCGATTTCCCTCTATTTGGAATGGGTGGTTTCCGTGGCGATGGAGTTGGAAGTCGAGGGAGAATAAATGAGCAAAGGCCTCCGCTGATGCAAGTGAACTTAGGAATGCAGGTAAGAGATTGACGGTCTGAAGTGACACACACAATACTAATGCTCCTACTTAACCTGTTCTAATAACACTAATAAAATTGTGTGATAAGACAGCATTAATTAAATATTAGAGATGCACCAATTATATGACCACCAGTTGTTATCAGCCAAGTTCACTGCAAAAGGCCAGCACTGTTGCCATTTTAAAATAAAACATTGCAGTCTGTAATTTAAGAAATAGTCTCCTCACAACTAAACTTTATGAAAGTATTAGCATTAGTTTCATGGTGATTACAAACATTTAAATGGGGTAAATTCAGGCCTAAAATGGTCCAGAAATAATACATATAGAGATAACAAGAGATAACAGTAGTTAGTAGTAGTAGTGATATTTCTTCAGGTAAAAGCAAATTTTATTATAATATGTTTATAATATTAGGGTGTAAACTAGAGTTCATTAAAGTTATCTTTGAAAGAACTGAACGAAGACCAGGTGAACCAAATGTGTAGAACTTTGTGTTGAAACTGTTCCATGAAAATTGGACTGATTCACTTAGTTTTGACTGATTTGATAGCATTCCACTTCTAGTCACACTGTTGTTTTCTGGAACCTCGTCAGTTTGAATATCACTGAAGTATTGATTGTCAGGTTTACGCTGGTAGCTACTGTGGACTAGGCAGTGGTCAATGCTACTTCTCAAATTAAAGAACTCATAATCATTTGTCCTTCTTGCCCCTGATCCATATCTTTCCCTCATCATAATGATGTTGTGGTTAGGGAAGTCATTTAACCCTTAATTCTCTTTGATAATTCAAATGCATTACTTTTTTTTTTAGGGCTGCACGATAAATCGAATGCGATATTGAAATGCTTTTGCAGCATTTACTACACAGAGCCGTTGTAGCGCAGCTTGTCAGTGAACAACGGCTCTGTGTAGTAAATGCTGCTTCATGTGAAAGCACGCACGTGATGGAGATTTACCGCTGATTACAGAACCGGCTTTTCTAACAAGATGCGCATTAAATATTGCATGCGATTTTATCGTGCAGCCCTTCTTTAAAAAAATTAAATAAAAATCCTAATTCTTTATAGGTCTGGGCAGTATGACGAGATTCCATATATCATATATCATGGTTTGCTATACCACACATGAAAACACGCAACACATGGTAGACACGTGTTTGCGCAGCAGAGCGGCTCTCTCTCGCACTGTATGACATGACAGACAACTAGTTGTCCAGTCTTGTTCTGGTAACAGCACATGTTTTCCGAGAATGCGGTTGTGATTCCTAAAAATGTACAGGTGTGAGTTCGGTTATAGAATGTGGTCGTCACATCTGTAAATAACCATACTGTGAACGTAACCATATTAAGGACTCAAATACAGGACTGACAACCGTATTCTGCTGCTGTGAGAACGTGGCCTATATGTATGGGTATGCTGAATCTGAAAATCCGAAATCAGAGAGAGAAAATCGCTCACTGCTCTTGACGGAGTAGCTTTATTAAGAATCTGTACATTTAACCCTAGGGATGTAACGATTCACTCATATCACGATTTGATTCACAATTTTGATTTCACAATTTGATTTTCTCACGATTTTTTTTTTTTTTTTTTTTTTTTTTTTTACAAAATGAGATTGAAGACATTATACAGTAAATGAGAAGGTGTCCTTTTATTAGGCTATTGCTGCACATTCCTTTGTGAAATTGAAATATAACAAAACTAAATTGAAATGTTAAAACAAACCCCAAATCAAATAACCAAGTTACACAAATAAACTAAATCTCTTCATATAAACAAACTAAGGCTTTGTCTGTGCTCTTTCCTTTTAAAATTAGAGGCAACCACTGCATTTTAATCATCATCCAAACAAAGATGCTGCATACATGCAATATGGGCAGTTTTTAATCTAAATTAGACTATATAATTTCGAAATTTGAAGCAAAAACAGAATAGTCTGACTTTAGTTTTGTGAAACTATACTACATAAAACGTGAACGAACTGGCAGACGAGCTGAATGAGACGCAAATTCACCCTCTGCCAGCAGGTGGCGCTTATGAACAGCAATGATATAGTGTTTCCTGGATTACCAGGAAAGCAGAGCTGCGGTTATGAACACTACTTTAATTTGCATCGTTCAGAGGTAAGATGAAAAGAAAAGACCACGTAAACTTTTCTAAAGACAATCAGTTCTTCTCAGATATAAACTCCTACTCGCGATTTGTTTGGCATCTCAACCAATTTGAATCGATTTTCAACCGGCTTGCGGTTAATCGTTACATCCCTATATAATTCATACAGTGAGTGATATGCATTGTTTTATTTTTAAATTTGGATATGCAAATATATTCCACAGTTATAGAGGACATGAAAATGTACCTCATTGTGGTTTGGATTTTTTTTGCCAGTCTTGGGAGGGTAGTTGTGACGTTGCTCAAGATTTGGGAAATCAAAACTGAATCACTTGATGGTGAACTGAAGAAGAGAGGAGTACTAGTTTTCAGCTATTTATATTCATATTACTTTATCATTTACAAAAAAACTAGGTAAATATATGTAAAATGCTTCCAGGAAGTCAGAAACCAGGCTCTGAACTGAAGTCAGATTATTTAAACATGCACACAAATGGCATTTTTTTCCTCAACAATATATGGTTGTATTGTATTCATCAATTTTGATGACTATGCAAAACTGTGCTAAAGCATGTGAACTAAACACAACATGTAGTACTTAAAATTTCCCAGCATTGGCAGGCCTGCAATATTAATGTTTTACAGCATTTTGGATCAAATAAATGCAGTCTTGGTGATCATCTTACTGACCCCAAACATTTGAAAAGTAGTGTATAAACAGTAACATTCTTTACAACAGTTAGTAGTGACTTTTCTGTTTGCAAACATGAATTTTAACTTCCCTGGTGGTCAAGCAGTTTTCTTGCGATTGGATTGTGCCTTTTGTGGCTATTAAAGATTTTGTATCAGTTTTAGATGATGGTGTGTTGACTTGTGTCTTGTCTTGTTTCACCCTTGTGGAGTGGCGTCAGTTTGCTTTTGAGTAAGTCAATTATCACCGTTCTCACTCCCTCTTATCCATGTTGATATATGGATTATGGCAAATAACTTGGCGGGAGTCCATTGAGGAAGCATTACACCAAATTAAAATTGTACTTTGCTGAAGGATTTAGCTTCCTGCGCTTATTTTATTATTAAATATCTGTCGAGGGTGTAATCCCTTTGCGCTTGAGCTGTTCGTTCGCGCTGCACCTTTTTTTTTCTCTAATTTTTTAAAGCTGATTTTCTTTTATAGAGAAGGCAAGCCTTTTCAGGCTTTTGACATAACTTGTCATTCCTCGACATTGATGTGTTCTTTTACGTTACGCTTCAGACAGCGGTATATACAGATAGCAGCACTTCCATAATGATTTAATTCAATTCCCCTCCACCCCTGACTATGAGTACAAGTTGTCTTCATCTGATGATGAGTTAATAAACCTAGTATATATGCTTTTCTGAAAGAGACTGCAATGTGTATTTCTGAGTTTAAGGAGTCAATCCTTCGGTCATCATTTGAAATAGGATATTGTCCTTTAGCATAATCAGTGGGGACACAGAGGCACAATGCATGTTTTTTAAGAGGGTACTTAAACATTTTGTATTCCTCCTAAACTCCTCATTTAATTCAGATTCACTCCCAGTCACATGGCTCTTATGATTGATTACTTGATTAAAGGGGTCGTCTTGAGAGTCAAGGTCACAACACTATAAGATAATGATTTTTTTGGGGGTGAAAGAGAAAGAGCTTATGCTATTGATTGATGTTTCTCTCTCTTTCTTTTTTTTAAAGCAGCAGCTCAGAATGACTCCTCCGCTTCAGCATCACCACCATCAGTCTCGTCTGCCTGGTCCGAGAGGTAGTGGAGGTCCCGGGCTATTCTCGGATCCGGGTACCCCAATTCCTCAGCAGCCGCTGCAGCTGATGATGCCTCGTCTGGCCCACCATTCCCCAGGGCCCAGAACACAACATGACACACACGTACCATGCTTGTTGAACTCGCCGCTGCGGCACTCACGCGCACATCCCAACCAACACCAGCAGCATCAACAGCATCACCCCAAGAACATTCACATCAACCCTCACTTCAGAGGACCCTCCTCCTCACCTGTGCAAGGTACGGCCCCAGAGACCACCAACCTGATTTTTATATACTTGGGTGAATGAAGGCTGTCTAAGTATCTGCTCTAAGATATCTTTGCAATTGTAAAGTGCCTAGCCGCTCATGAATCAAGATTGTCTTGGTATTTGCACATAATAGTTACTCTGCAGTAAAAACATACTCAAAACTCAGAACTCTAAACTAAATCCCCATTTAAAAATATGAAATATTCTTTTCTAGCCTTCTTAAAAGCCCAGATTTAAAATCAACAGGATTTTTAAATGTCACTATTCTCCTCGACACACCCCTTTACGTGTGATTGTCATATCTAATCAAGGAGGTGTGTTCTAAACAACTCATATCTGTCCATCAGTTTGTCGTTAGGTGAAGGAAGGCCTTTATAAACTTTATAAACTAACCGGAGAAACAAAAAAAGTGCATTTCATGATCATCATGACCTGTGATGTGTGTAATATGCAATGTTCTTTGTCCAAAGGGTTTTACTGCTGTTTATGCATTAGTGAATCAAGCCACTAAATGATCTAATCAAGACTAAATGATCAACTTCACACTGTTCCTATTTGTAGCTTGAAAACCCAGATTATTTTATAGATTATATGCAGAAAACATTCAATTCAACATTCAAAATTGTTGAAGCAGTCAATTCAAAATCAACCTATCAGTGATTTGATTTCTGCATTTTCTCCAAAACTCTTTATGTGCAGACACATTTTACACTGCTCAACGAGACACATTTTACCCCCCCCCCCATAAGATATGCTCAACTCAGGAAACCATATGAAATATTTTGAGTCTGACATATCACATGTCACCTTTTCCGTGTCTAAACACTGTATTAGGTGCCAAAACAAACAGCAAACAGGGTTAATATACACTCACAGTGTGGTGTAATATTACAACAAAAAAAATCATGATCCTGACCTTTATCTTCATAGTGAAATCTCAGATGGCCAGACAGTGGCTCATTATTGGATTGTTAAAATATTGGTGTCTGGGATGCCGTGACCCTGGAGACTGTAGTGTACACTGTAATTTTTTTTTAAGCTTAGCTTAAATCTGACACCATGATTAAATAGTGCTCATAAACGGTTGTTGACATGGTATTCTCAACTGAAACGAGTGCAGGCTTGGACCTGGAAACAGTATTCCTTACGTCACGACTTGACTTAAGCATATTCCCTGTTCATTTTTAGGCTTTGCACTTTTCACTGATGCTTACTCGCATTCTCACTCAAGTCCTTCTAAGAGTTTTTTTTTTCTCCTTTGGTATGGCCTTCACTCTGTTGGCAGTCCATCAGCATTAAACCAGCTTTCTGAAATGCACACATCTGCGGAGGTGAAATTATTCACAGCGAAATTACTCCTTTTGACTGTCAGTTTATCTCATTAGGTGGCCCAGTCTGCTTGAGAGAGAGATGCACAGTTTAATCAGCAGAACAGCCCTCTCTCTGTGACCAGCTGTGACAAACCATGGTTTAGACACGTGGCAAGAAAAGACTTCTATGGTGTCTGTGTTACGCCGACCCACTCTCTCGTTCTGCATGCCTTTTTCTGTCTGTCTGACTCGTGCTTTTTCTATTTCCATTTAATCTCAGTTCCCTCAATGCCTCCTGTGCAGAACCAACCGAGGCCTAACATCGCTCCACAGAGACTCCCGGTAAGTAACCTCACATTGCTTAAAGTTAGAATGAAGTGATTTCACTTTGCATAAAACTGCGGTGTGTTACGGTCGAGACATCATGGTATTTCTTGGTTTGACTGGAATGTAGCCACCGAAAGCAATATTTGTCTTGCTGTGTGGATGGCATGTCTCTAGAAACCTAAAAATATCCTCATATGTTGGCTGAATTTGCAAGTTGAAATCGAAATAGAGACCGTGAAAACACAGAACAGATGTAAAAGCCCTTTACTTGCCTGTAAGGATGTAGAGGAACCATCAAGCAGCTGCCCATGCTGTGGCTAAAGTGATTACTACCGTGGAGGAGACCTTCTCAGCCACCCCAAACTCTGTTTCCCCAGTTCTCTTCTCTTAATATTGCTGTCTAAAGGATGTATAGTTTAGTGTTTCAATCTGGAATATGGCAGTGACAGGAGTGCTGTGGGTAACACTTTACAATAAGGTTCCATTAGTTAATGTATTAACTAGCATGAACAAACTATGAACAATACATTTATTACAGTATTTATTAATCTTTGTTAATGTTAGTTAATGAAAATACAGTCGTTCAGTGTTAGTTCATGTTAGGTCACAGTGAATTAACTAATGTTAACAAGCACAGCTTGTGATTTTAAGAATGGATTAGTAAATGTTGACATTAACATTAACTAAGATTTATAAATTCTGTAGAAATATTGTTCATGCTTAGTTCATTTGAACTAAAGTAGTTAACTAGTGAACCTTATTGTAAAGTGTTACCGTGCTGTGTAATGCTACATTTAAAGTTTTAATCTAAAACTGTTGTAAACAAAATTTTTCTAATTTGTATGTAATTAAGACTACATAGTATATTTCGGCTTATAAAAATTATCACACCACCAAAAAAAGAGCAATCAAAATGGGATCAGTGCTTAAACAGTAAATTACATGGAATAAAACTTGATGTTGGGGGGAAAAAAAACATTTATTCAATTTTGATCACTGGGATCAAGTCATTTACAAACAGTGTTAGATAGGAAACTCAAGACTCAGACAAACTTTTACTATTAGGAGAGAATTTCCCAAATTGTTCATCTTGTCAGAATCCACTGTCTATTAAACATATTTTGCTGTATTGTAATACTTCTACTCCTTTGAGACACTTGTTTTATTCTATTAATACTTATGAAAATGTTTTTAACCAAGTAAATCCAAATTTCGTCTTAAAGGGGTCATATGATGCGATTTTCAATTTTTCCTTTCTCTTTGGAGTGTTACAAGCTCTTGGTGCATAAAGATGATCTGTAAAGTTGCAAAGACTAAAGTCTCAAATCCAAAGTGATATTCTTTATAAAAGTTAAGAGTCATCCACGCCTACTTAAAACGTCTCGTTCTAACACGCCCCCACATATCTACCTCACTATGTGGGAAGATATGCATAACGCCGCCCAAATGTTCACGCAAAGAAAGAAGGCGTAACTTTTATTCTGGCTGTAGTATTGTTGTTGCCGCCGCCATGTTGTGAAGGCTATGTGTTTTGTTGTGAAAGCGAAACTACTTTGTTTGGCCTTCCAAAAGAGGACGATACCCGCTTTGTCATGCCTGGAACTGATCCGTGGTGGTCGCTGAGGAAATACATCAACTTCGCGCTGTCGATCGCTTGGCTTTCACCGTGGACGAAGTGGAGTCCAGCCTGGGGTCATCACATGTGGTTGCCGTAAGCCTGCCGGACGCTCCTTCGTCGAATCCGCCGGCCGCGCCGTTCTCAAGCCCGTCCGCCTCTGCTCACTCAAGCCACGCGGTGTGTGATGCTGTTTCGTTGTGAAAGCGAAATTACTTTGTTTGGCCTTCCAAATGAGGACACAACTAGAAATAAGTGGTTAAGTTGTATTTACAACACTGTTCCAGAACAGTTCAACCCAAATATTCAGATGTGTGCAGCCCATTTTATGGAGAACTGTTGAAAAAAATTACTCTTGAACATTATTTATTTTTCATTTGGAATAACTAAACCTAACTCTCGCCATGAAGCTGCAATGGTGTTAAAAAAAAGGAAGAAAAAAAAATCACACAGCAGAACCATTTAACTGCAAAAAATGAGTCAAATCACCTAAAATATACTCTTTCTATTATGAATTTTAGTCTAAAAGGATAGTTCATGTCAATGTTATTTGTCACTTACTCGTGTACTGTGGCCCCTTGTTTGGACACATTGTGGACACCTAAAATGATTGGTCGTTCCTAATCTTGCTGAATAGGTGTGAAGTTCCACACACACATTTATGACACACTTCCAGCTGTCTGTCTCCCATAGCCAGTCTAATACAGACAGGACACCATTTAAAATGCCAATGGCATTTTGCAGAGAGCGGCGTTCATTAGCCCTCTGGGCACTTGATTATCATACATTAGCATATGATCACATCTCATCTTACAATAGGCTGATCCACAATTTCTCTATGAATATTTACTACTGCAGAGTTTTTGAATATTAATCTCCATACTACATATTTATATTGTATTTTATGTTTGATACTGGTCGTAGAAAGTATCATAATGTATCATAAAACTCTTTAGTATTAAAAAAAAACATAGCTTGGCTTCATTTGGCAAGTTAGAAGTTTAAGTTAGGTTTTCGTAATAACATTTATTGCATTATGAGGCATTAGTTGGATGGATAAATTAGTACCAATAGAAGGATATGTCATAAAGTAGTACCAGTAGAAGGATTTTTGTATATATAAGTTTTTTTTAAAAACACTTGTAGAAATATAGAAAGGAATACGTTTAAAAATATAAGAGAATTTTCGTATTTTATGTTTTGTGTGTATATCAGGGTTGGAAATGAACAGGGGCGTGGGGCAAAAGTACTACCAAAATGGACAAAAATCTACTTTCTTTCTGTATATAATTTATTCACTGTTAAAATTCTTTTTATGCTGCTAAGACAACAATGTGAAATCTAGATTTTCTAATTCGTAAAAAGCATAAAACTAATTCAGAAATGGTTCTTAGTTTGTTTTGTCTGTGTTGCCAGAATGTGAAGAGCCGTTTCCCCAAATACAAACATGCTTTTTGTGTTTTATTATTCAAAATTAGTAAGAAGCATTAAACAATCTGTGTAAACAAACATAAATGCCATGTCAGATGCTGATGATGCTTGATGTTGATTTTTTTTTTTGGTAACCGGGGTAGTGTTCTGAATGATTGAAGTGCGTAAATTTAGGTATTTGACATAAAAGGCAACAAAGATTGATCTTTGAGAATTTGTCAGATAACTGAACAGCAGAAATGAATAGGTTGCCAAGTGTGTTTTGAGACACATGAGGCTTGTCTCCAAAATGGCAGCAGCCCGTGTTTGGCATTTGTCTTTCCCACTCTCTCTCTATCTCCCAGGCAGATCATAACTGGTTACATATTGAACAGATCCATGGGTATTTACGAAAGATTAGCCCCCCGAAAGGACATGCTGCTTTTATCGAACGAATGCAAACTTGCAAAGGTATTGGGAATGTACTTAAGCTCCCATTGTGTTACAGGAGCTGACCTTTTGAATAGAGCAATAAAGTCCACAATAACAATGTGATTCTCTCTCGCTCCCTCCTGGCCGTTGCTTAGCTAAGCTGCCTGATTGACTTTCTGTTAAGCAACTTGGCTGGCCTTGGTGACACTCACTGGCCGACTGAAGATCAGAGCTGAAAACGTGGATTAAAAGTTTGATTGCATCTTAAGACATTTATAATGAGTAAAGAGGTGCTAAGCATCACAATTTTCTGGAGTGTGGCCCTTTTGAACGAAGGCTAATTTCTTAAGAGCGAAGGATATTTTTTAAGAATAAAGGAGAGAGGATTCGTATTCAACTGCAGGATTAGTAAGGATTGTTATCTTTCTTTCCTCTGGAAAGGTAAAGGGGGGATTTTGAGTTTTATGTGCAATGGGTTAGGTAAGGACTGAGAACGGATAAAGATTTCTGTTCAAGGGTGTATGCAAATCGTTGTCTTTCTGCCTAAAAGATTTCTCAGTGGTATAAGCTGATTGTTATGATCTTAATATGAAGAGTTACATTTTAAATTAGAAGATAAGGTTCACAAATAATAAGCTTTTTAGCTTTGAAAATCATGTCAACAATAATATTTTGGTGCTGGAATAGTAATAATGTTTTCTGTGGAGTCAGTGTGATTTTTGCTGTTGTCTGTCCTCCTCCAGGCTCCTCCTGATTTCCAGCAGCATCTCCAAGGGAATTTTGGCCCACCTCAACGGTCTCTGCCCCCCCAGGATCAATGGAGAGGACCACCACCACATCATCAGGATCCAGAGCACTTCTTCCCTGGTGGTAAGGTCAAGTTAAGGTGTTCACACTGGTTGCGTGCATAAACTATACCTGCATGGTTTTAAATATCTGTTTTGACTTTTATTATTCCATCCAGTCATTTACTAGCAACTGAAGCAGTCAGAATTGATGCTGTAGGTATCTGGCTTCTCTTTTATTCCTTTCTTTTCTCTTTTCTAGAACCACGTTTTTCAGGCCAGCACATGTTTGACCAGCTAGGCCCTGCCCCCCTCATGAATAACAGTGTTCTTCCGATATCGGGCCACGGCCCTCCATCTTTCCCCCTGCAAGGGGGGCTCGGAAGTCCTGGATTTGGTTCTCTGGGGCTCAGGCAGAACCAAGGGCCTCAGGGAGGAGGTATGTTCCAGAGAGAGCCCCCTCGGCTGGGTCTGGCCCTGCAGCATGGAGGCCCTCCAGGCCCCCCTGGTCCCCGTGGCTTTGTGGGTCACAGACAGCCCTTCTTGCCCCAACAGCAGGGACCCCCCTTCAGCCCCCAGCACATGCAATTTGGTATGCAGGTACGCCAGAGAGTAAGTCAGTTTACCAGAATTTGCATGGCCTTGCTGGCGTGTTAAACTCTGCATGTTAATTTACAGCATGGCATGGAACTAGCATGAAAAATATATTTAAAATATTGGGTTTTCAGTGTCTTTTATTTTGCATTTAATCCATTTAATGTGCATTTTCACAGTCCTGGAATTTAATAGGAAATATGGCAGATGTAGACTCCTGTTCAAAAGCTTGAGGTTTTTTAATGTATTTAAAAAATGTTTTTGAAAGTAGTCTTGTGCTCTCCAGAGCTGCATTTATTTAATCATACATACAGTAAAGTAATAATATTGCAAAATATTGTTTCGATTTAAAATAACTTTTGTAATTTTTTTTTTTTAATTAAAGACAATTTATTCCTGTGGTAAAGGCCGAATCTTTAGCAGCCACTACTCCAATCTTTAGAGTCACATGATCATTCAGAAAACAGTGTTTCTTTTTTCAAGATTATTTTATGACTGTAAAGATAAAAAAAACAGCATTTAGTTGAAATTTAAATGTTTCCTAACATTATAAATGTCATTACTGTCACTTTTTAAACATTTAATTTGTCTTTACTAAATAAAATATTTCTTTACTAATTTACTAAATATAAATTAATTTAAAAAAATCTTACTGACCCCAAACTTTGTGAACATTCGTGTATATGACAAAAAGACAAACCTAAGGTGTTTTGGCTTGGTTGGAAACCATTGTAAGCCATGTAGGTGTAGTGGTCGACTGCAAGGAGAAGCTGCTGTCTTCATTTTAAGCAGCAGACAAGACTGCCCTCTTGTGTTAGCACTGTTTGTCAGTTCATGGTTATTTGAGGTCACTGGGTTAGTTGTTACACATCAGAGGTCTAGCTTTCGTTCATGAAAATATTTCCTCTTGATTGTCATCAAGCACAGCTTGGTATTATTTTTTCTTAACTTGAGATATAAACTGGTTTTAGCTGTAAGTTCAGTTAATTGTGACAAATGATTTGTCTGTAAGACTACTGAAATATTATACAGGGCTGACTTCTAGAGTACTCCCATTCTCAATCACGACTGGCCTATATTTCAGTGTAAATGTCCTCATTTTGGCTGTATTCTTTGTGTTTGGTGGTATTCAGGGTCTAATGCAGCAGCCCCTGCACCATGATCTGCCACTATCCCATCAACCCTTGCACCAGCAACAGCAACAGCAGCACCAGCAACACAGGCAGGACTTGCCCCCCCAGGGTCTGCCTCACTCCCAGCCTCCACCCCAACACCAACAGCACCACCAACACCACCCAAAGGACCAACATCCCATGGTGCACCTCTCCCAGCCCCACTTCCGCCAGTCGATTCAAAGTGGAAACAGACAAATGCAGTCCCGACCACAAGGCAACCAGCAGCGAAACAACCATGCCAGACCCAAAATGGTTAGCCATTCAAATGTGTATTTGTTGCAGAGAGCAAGATGGCAAGAGAAACATTTCTTATAATTAAACATATATTTCATTCATGTCAGTTCAAAAGGTTTTGCTATACTTCTATGAATGCCAACCTATTTATCTGACCACCTCCTCCTCTTCTTCAGACGCCGACTCCTCCACTGCAGCAGATTCCTCCTCAACGCAACAGCAATCTCCGTGAGTTGCCCATTGCCACGAGCAACAATAATAACCGCCCGTCAGTGCCTAGTGGGCAAGCAAAGCCTGTTACCAGGGCAACACAAAATGTTAGGCAAGGGCAGGCTGCTCGTGCTGGACCAGCAGGAAGGGGAGGATCTGTGGCACAAGGGCTGGGAGCTGCCAAAGCACCAGAGCAGCCCAGTGTGTCTGAGATGAAGAAAGAGTGTCCAGCTGCACAGTCAAGCACCACTCCAGAGGTAATACTGCGTAGCATGTTCATTGGGGGGGGGGGGGGTAACTTTGAGCATGTTTTCCACCCATAGACTTTTGCAGTTGCAAGAATTTTAAATGCTGGAATTGTTCTGTTTGAACTGCATTTTTCCATTGCAATAGCCTCATAGGTTAGTTTACGTGTAGCATAGTCCTTTTATTGTTGTGGCTGATTGTAGGGCTGTGCAATTAAGCGAAATACGGTTTAGATTTTGATTTTGCATAATATCAATCAAACAACAAAAGACAAAGACAAAATCACTTACTGTTCTAGACTGAAGGACTTTTTTTTAGCTTTAAAGGAGACATATTATGTCCCTTTTTACAATATGTAATATAAGTCTCTGGTGTCCCCTAAATGTGTCTGTGAAGTTTCAGCTCAAAATATCCACAGATTATTTATTATATAATTTTGAAAATGCCTATTTTGAGTGGAAGCAGAAACACACTGTTTTGTGTGCCTGTCTCTTTAAATGCAAATGAGCTGCTGCTCCCTGCCCCCTTTTCCAGCATAGAGCTCCGCCATTACAGCAAGTACCTGCTAAAAAAACAACTGTTTTTGTTCTGATTATCATGTTTATCGCACTGAAATCATGCATTTTAAACCATATGAGTTTAAACTTCTGATATACGGTTTTCTGAGCGCACACATCCGAAGCACACAGACAGAAAGCAGCTGTCACAGCATGTGAGTACTAAACTAAGTTCTTATTCACACACAAGTTTGTTAAAAACACACGAGTTACAAAAACAGTCGGTTATGTCTGTGAAGGTAAACAGCTGGGAAATAAATCGCATGTTTATTTTAGATCTGTGTGGCAGAGCAATATACAATAAATAAATCAATAAATCCACTGCTCTGTTGTCTCCTCTGAGGCTGGGACTGTAAATAGTGTTCTGTGCTCGTCTGTGCAGCCAAAGGCAGAACAGTTAGCATTTAGTTTTGCTCAAACTTTCACCATGGCATTAAAACTAGTACACCGTTGTCGCTTGCGAAATCAAATGACAGCGCCGTGGGTGGTAACTTACAGATTAGTAGCTGGACCGGGGACCTGATTATAGCACTTAAAACCTGAAAAAGTATTTTTTATTTTAATAAGTAACAAATGAAGTTTAATTCTTACAGTGAAGATTATGCTGTTTTTTTTTTTATTAGATTCTTCATATTTTCATTTAGTCATTTAGCAGACGCTTTTATCCAAAGCGACTTACAAATGAGGACAATAAAAGCAGTCAAAACTAACAAAAGAGCATCATATATATCGCTATCTTTAAATAAATCATTAATTTAAAGTTTTGGTCATATGGCCCACTTATAATCGTGTTAAATAATCGTGTTTACAATATTGACCAAAATAATCGTGATTATGATTTTTGTCATAATCGAGCCGCCCTAGGTGATTGTCTCACCTTTTTACTGTTTTTGTACTGATGCTTTCTGTAAAAGCTTTGTTTTTAAGCAGAACCCAGAATCAACAGTAAAATTAAGAAAAACTTTTTTTTTCCTAACCTGAGTTTTGCCATGAAAATAGCCATAGAAGTTGGCATGCCATTAAAAACAGACAGACAAATGAAGATCTTTTGAAAATGTATGCCTTAAATTTTAGTCAATTAAAAGCAATAATTTGTCTATTCAGTCACTTTAGTCCAACTGAAATTATACCAGTTAATTTTTTTTCCCAAGTCAGACAAATAGATATAGATAATGTGAATGTAGCTTGACTTTGTCCTGCATGTATACATTTTTAAAGGGATAGTTCACTTAAAAATGAAAATTCTGTAATTGATTTCTCACCCTCATGTCTTTCCAAACCCGTAAGACCTTCGTTTATCTCCAGAACACAAATTAAGATATTTTTGATGAAATCCGAGAGCTCTATGACCCTGCATAGACAGCAATGCAACGGACACGTTCAAGGCCCAGAAAGGTAGTAAAGACATCATTAAAATAGTCCATAGACATCAGTGAGTCAACCTTAAATTAATGAAGCCACGAGAATACTTTTTGTTCACAAAGAAAACAAAAATAACGACTTTATTTAACAATTGTTGAATGAAGTTTTGTCTGCTCACAAAAAGTATTCTCGTAGCTTCATAAAATTATGGTTGAACCACTGATGTCACATGGACTATTTTAAAGGGTTTGGAACGATATTAGGGTGAATAATTAATGACAGAATTTTCATTTTTGGGTGAACTAACCCTTTAATTGGGTTACAATTGACCTCTGGTATGTGCACATAAAGAAGTGATGTGCAAACTGTATTTATTCCTTCAGATATGTTGTGTATACTTGGGCAGAGAGATGAACACTGAAGCTTGATTACACTAAAAATAAATGTAAACTTACTGTATTTTTACAGTACACATTTTTTCATCAAGCCAAAAAAAAACTTTTGTTCATCCTGAATTTTTATTCGTCATTGTTTAGGACCCAGATGAAGATGAGGAGACACGTCAGTACAGACTGAAGATTGAGGAACAGAAGCGTCTGCGAGAGGAGATCCTCAAGCGCAAAGAGCAGCGCAGGCAGATGCAGGCTGGGATGCGCAAAAAAGAACTGATGGAACGGATCAGTGGCCAGAACCCAAACCAGACTCCACAAACTCCGATCCCCACACCCAACCCAACCCCAGCAGCCCAGCCCCCACAGCCGGTCCCTTCACTGATCTCTAACGGAACCCCCCAGAACCTTTCGACAGGTCTTAGTTCCCCTCGTCCAACTGTGAAGGCCAGTCTGCAGAACACTAAACCTCTGGCACAGACTTCAGGTTGGTCTGGGCTGCAGAAGCAACAGAGCGCTGGTCCTGATGCCAGCCAGCAGGGCCAATGGCAACCGCCGCAGAAGAGGACCTTGACCCCACAAAACACTCAAAGACAAGGTGCTGCTCAGACCAGCCCATTAGAAGAGCCATTGGGTCAGCCTCAACCTGGAGGAAAGAGAACAGTGATGCAAAGAGCGAGCAGCACCGAATCTCCACAGGTTCCACAGAAAGTGCGGGTTGTTAAGCGTCTGGGAGAGGTGAGTGAATTTGTTATCGGTTTAAACTCTAAATGTGATCTTTAAAGTTCATATGCCACTTTTTGTCTTTGTCCTTTGGTGGTTTTCTTGAAGTAGTTGTCACCAGAGCTCTTTATAGAATAAATCAAAGAACTCGGAACGCGACAAGGAGGATTTCCAATTACTCTAAAAGTCATGGTGTCTACTTTTTTGACCACTAAAGTTTTTAGAGCTAAAAACTCTTTAAAGCATAATGCGATTTTCTCTTTTTGAAAGAATCGATACAGAAAGCAGTCTCTATGCTGTGATTTGTGACACCACACTTAATTGACAGAACACTTTTACCTTTCAAGCCCATAAATGGCACTATTCTGGCGTCATTAAAGTGAGTCGCTTGGCATTTGCGCCTTTACTTTGAGTGACAACAGATCCAGACATTGTAAAGGTTTGTGTCTTCTTTGAATCAAGGTGCTGTTGCATGTGACGACTCGAGAATGGCGTAATGGAAGTTTATGTGGAGTCATTTAGCATTAAGACTGGAGTTTGAGGTGCTTATTTTCAAATCTGACAGGACATTTTCTGCATCTCAACCAAGAAAAGAAGGACCCAAGGATGATTTATGGGCTCTGAGAGATGATTTGCTGCATTGAATGAGGAGAAAACATCCTCTTCCAGTCTCCTGCCTGAAGCGAAGCTAAATATTTCCTTTGAGTGCCGGATCTCTGTGGATGAAGATAACTGTGTGTCAACTTAGTTAGTAGAAAGCTACACGCAGCTATCTGAAGTGCCGTGGCTCTGACTGACAAAGAGGAAAAAGGGGGAGGGGGTGTCAGACCAAGAGAATCTGATCCTCTAGGTGCTTCTCTTCTCCTGCTGTCAACCTCAGCCGCCTGACAATGTTATCTCTCTTTCTTGTTCTCCTTTCTAACCTGCGCTCGCTCAGTGTTGTTCTCTTCATCCATCTCGTCTCGCCTCTCGCTTTATCCATCCATCAGCTCATCATTGAAGTGTGTTAGAATAGGTGTCAGTCGGGGGACATCTGCAATTAATCTTCCTCGTCTACGGTGATATCAGTGTAATAATACCTGCGAGAGTCTGGGAGAAAGAGAGATGGCGGTTTGGGCGGATTTGTATTTTTCCCAGCTTAGCCGTACAGATAAGAGCAAATTAAATTTTCATCAGGATGAATACAAAGCCTGTGCCATACAAAAGCATCATGGGGGATGGAGGTGACTGGGTGGGTGGGGGAGGGGGAGGTGCATGTCAAGTGTCGTCACCCCGCCCCGGTGTATCTGATAGATGTAATCTGAAGGTGTGGATTTTGTATAGAGTTAGATTAATCCATTAACCCCCTCAGACACAATTGAGATAATGCACATGGGTTTGAAAAAGACAGATGGGGAGAAAAGGATGAGTGTAGCAGGTTTGGCAATTATGTCTTTGTTGTAGACTGAAGGAATGTGTTTACAGGGCACATATTTGATGCTTTACCAGCCTGAATATATAGGTCGGATAAGGAATACATGCTGATGTTTGTTTCTCTTTGTAATGGTCAAAACTAAATTTTGGGATGAACCTATACAATACTGGTCTGGCATTGCTGTCTGGTCTGATACAGCTAACGTACTCATTCTTGTTAAAATGTTCCTATACCGAAAACAGATACTGTATAGCATTGGTCTTAGGCTACATCCACACGAAGCCAGAGATTTCCCCATCCAATCTTTTTTTTTCCCTCTCGTCTCAAGAAATATCTGCGTTAGGGCTGCACAATTAATCAAATTTCTAATTGCGATTACAATTCTGGATGCCACAATTACGTAATGGTTCAAAGTGGCAATTAATCGTTCAAAGTCCACTTATGTTATTCTGCACGCTTAAGATATGTTTTTTTCTTTCTACACGTTATCTTAAGGATTTTTCCATTGTTTTAGTTTTAGTATAACATTATAATACCATTCATAACTTTTTTATAATTTAAAGAAGAAACCAATCCGATGTATATTTGACATTTGAAGGCTTAATACTATAGAAAAGCGCTAAAGGTTTTTCAGTTAGTGTTTTCAGCTTGTTTAGTTTCATATAAAAGTACGGCATGCAGTTGCATCAAACAATGGTATAAACATCATTCAATGTAAATTGGGATAATCTTAATTAATAATCGCAATTACAATTTCAAGGGAATAATCGACAATTATGATTTTTTGTCATAATCGTGCAGCCCTAATCTGCGTACACATAAAACCACAAAACCGGCACAAAATGATGTAGTATACATGCCAGACCAGTAAGTGGCGCTGTAATTCTGCCACAGAGATAAACTAAAAACGGAGAAGACTTGGACTATAAACCTGGACTATAAAGCGCTGTATACAAACGAACATGGAACAGTACATTTATTAATCTGTGTTAATGTTAGTTAATAAAAAGACTATCGTTCAGTGTTTGTTCATGTGGTTGTTGCTGTTAGGTGATGAAGCGGTGTCTGTCTAGGGTCAAGACGTTTGTCTGTGATCTTTTCACAAAATAAATGGATTGGCTGTCCACACGAAAACGCAAGGGTGTCATTATCAGAGTTATCCACTCTGGGACCCGGATTCAAATTATAGTGGTTTCACGCTCCCAAAACGCCGGATCCGCCTGGACGAAATGCCAATATGATACAAAATTTTTGCGTATACAGCTAAACGCCTTTCCGTGTGGACGGGGCCTCAAACTCAATTCCTGGAGGGCCACAGCTCTGCAAAGTTTAGCTCCAACCCTAATCAAACACACCTGATCCAGCTAATCAAGGTCTTCAGGATTACTAGAAACTTCTAAGCAGGTGTGATTTGGAGCTAAACTCTGCAGAGCTGTGGCCCTCCAGGAATTGAGAGTTTGAGACCACTGCTGTATAGTGTTTGTGTCCACACCAAAAAAAACATTGACAACAGAACAAACAGGGAGCATAATTTTCAATAAGGATATCTAAGATGTAAATATTAAACATAAATTTGCATTCAAACAAAAAAAAATATTATTTCAACTCAAGTAAAGCACTGAGCTGATCGAGTGCACAGTGGCACAGACACGCAAGTGCTTTGAGTGCACATCTTCTAAACAGTGTTGGAAAGTTTGTATTTAAATTGTCTTTTTTCAATAGTATATTTGAATAGCATATTTTCTAACAAGGAAAGAGAAAGAAAGAGAGCGCTTTTGTATGCGTTGTTTACCGTTTGTTCACTCAGCACACACCGTTTGGATAAAAACTAAACTGTATGATTAAGTAAAATATTAGCTGTTACATATTTTCTCAAATGGTATCTCTGTGTAAACCTACTGGCACAGACAGACAAGTTTGTTAAACTGTACTTTTAAATTAACATGTAACATATTCAGATATAAGTTTAGCATGTGCAGGATTATGATACATCAGCCAATATGTTAAGTGAAATAAACAGAAAAATATGTAAAATTATTTGAAACTTATTCAAAAACCCCTTATCTGGGTTAGAAGCCCCATTGGGTAAACTTTTGCAGAATATATAAATGACTTGATATTCTTTTTATATATATATATATATATTTTTTTTTTAAGTGTCATGAATGTAAAATACTAAATCAACTGTTCTGTTTAAATTGTGTTTTGACAATTTAGTTGAATAATTAAAAAAAAACTGACAACAGGCAAAGCAGAATCCAAGTAAAAGATAATTAAGAGATAAATTTATTCTGTGAACTATACCTATTAAATTACACATTTTAATTGAACATACTGTAATAGGAACACTATGCATTCAAATAGACTGACTTCACTCAATTAGCCTGTAGGTTTTAATGAATAGAGATGTCAAAAATGTACATTTAACTCATGTGACAATTAAAAATAACTTTATTAAAATGTATAATTTTTATTTACAAAAATTATCAAATTTATTAAATTAAAAATATCTTAAGTGAGAACATTCCACTTTGGGCCTTCGGTGCATCTTACCCCAAAGGTCTTAATTTTACGCTTTCAGTTCAAAATAAAAAAATAATATTTTTGCTCACATATCTAAAAACATTCATGTATCCATTAATGTAATCCCACATTAACATATAGACACAAAATAATTTTACATTCAACATAACATCATATATCAGAGTTTTCCAGTGATACAGTTTAAACTAGTTAACCTGATAACTGTTGATATTCAGGTGACAGATGACAAAATTAAGAAGAGCACAGCAATTCATTTAATGTGTTGAGATTTTGTGCCATCTATTGTCAAGAGAATAGGAGACATATTTCCCAGCTTACCTTATACAGTATGAAAAGAGCCCTTTTTGTGAGATTTAGTGGTCCTGTGAGCAACTTAAATCTGGCCATTTTCAAGGCCTTCTACATCTAAAGACTGCCAGCGGCCATCAGATAGCATGGACACTTGAAAGGTTTCCCTGAAGATGAGGAAACAGAATGACTGAGAATTTGGAGGAAGAGCCAGACGCACTTTATCTCAGACAGGTCCACATCCATGGCATTTGTGCCCAGAGATGCAGTCATCACTCTTCTGAAAGATGTTTAATGAATTCAGCTATACCTTATCCTCCAAAAATGATTTCAGTATCATCCCGAAATCAGAGCATATCACATAATTGAACACTTTTGTCTCTTTTTGTCTTTGTTGGCTTATTTACTTACTCTGTGCTAGTTTAAATGGATCACACATTTCTGTACGTTTTGGTGAGCTCTAAGACTGCCGTTGTATTAATTACCTTAAAAAATTGTGGTGCAGTCATGATGGACTGTCATTTTTGTTATTTTGTGTGCCGCTGGAGATTTTCTTTCTTTGTGGGTTGTAAGATGTGTCTGCTCTGTATTCAGCAGGCAGATGCCGGTCCCAACACTGGTCCCCCACAGCAGCAGCAGCAACCAATTGGTCGGCCTGCCCCCCAACAGAGACTTGGTCCCATCAGAAAAGTTACCATGGCAACTGGTGGTGTACAAAATCAACAACAGGCTGGCCATGGCATGGCAAACCAAACGAACCGGGTATGACATTGAATCTGGATTAATCTCATAAGCCCTTAATTGGACAGGTGCACAATGGCATTTTGCACAGCTGACACTAAGCCCTGATACTAATGGTGCTTTCAAGTCATGTCCAAATTAATATATTTACCACTTTTTTTTTTAAGCCACGGTTTTCTGAGTTGGGAACGTCTGAATTAAAGCATTATGGTGGAAGCTAATTGCTGTTAGACATAAGTTGTAACTGTGAAATGTTTGTATGCATTTTGTGCATAACTGCATTACTGTTGAGGAACGTTATAAAACTTGCCAGAAAGCAACGCATTTAACTTGTTTGATGAATCTGATCAAATTTCCCATCTCCCATCATCCTCTGAGGCACCACAAGAGTGGAAAAATACACCACCGTTGAAATGTTTAGGGTAAGATAGATTTATTTTTATTTTTAAAATTAATGATTCATTTAGCAAGGATGCATTAAATCTTAAATGAAAACACAACTTTATATACATCAAAGAATCCTGAAGCAGCAGGTTTTCAACATGAAACATGAAATGTTTCTTGAGCACCAAATCAACATATTAGTATGATTTCTGATGGATCATGTGACACTGAGAACTGGAGTAACGACTGCTGAAAATTCAGATTTGCCATCAAAGGAATAAATAGAATTTTTAAATATATTAAAATAAACCAGTTCTTTTAAATACATTGTAATAATTTTTAACAATATTACCGCTTTGCTGTATTTTTGATCAAATAAATGCATCATTGGTGAGCATAAGAAGAAGATTCAGAATCAGAAAGAGCTTTATTGCCAAGCTTCCAGTACACGGAGATTACAACAACACACAGATAATAAAAATAAGATGTGAATAAAATAAAAATATATTAAAATAAACCAGTTCTTTTAAATACATTGTAATAATTTTTAACAATATTACCGCTTTGCTGTATTTTTGATCAAATAAATGCATCATTGGTGAGCATAAGAAGAAGAATCAGAAAGAGCTTTATTGCCAAGTATGTTTGCACATACAAGGAATTTGCTATAGTGTCACAAGCTTCCAGTACACGGAGATTACAACAACACACAGATAATAAAAATAAGATGTGAATAAAATACACATGCATAAATATAACCACAAAAAATAATAAATTGTATGTACAGGTGTGCTATAGATAGAATAGGACAGCAAGTTGTTGATTGGCCTCAGTGCTGGGGGATGATGTCTTGTAGTTGGTGATTTCTTTCAGGCCTTCCCACACTGATGCAGGCTCATTGGCAGAAAACTGGTGTTCTAGCTTTTTAGCGTAGTTCCTCTTGGCCACTCTAATCTCCTTATTCAGTGCGTTTCTGGCCTGATTGTACAAGACTCTGTCCCCCCTTTTGTAGGCGTCCTCTTTGGCCTGATAAAGATGATGAAGTTTTGCTGTAAACCATGGCTTATTGTTGAATGTTAAATGAGTCCTGGTAGGGATGCACATGTCTTCACAGAAACTGATATATGATGTTACAGATTCCGTGAGCTCGTCCAGATCGTTGGTGGCAGCTTCAAAAACACTCCTTTAGTGCAGTCGAAACAGGCTTGTAATGCCTGCTCTGTTTCATTGGTCCATCTCTTTACAGACTTTACTACAGGTTTAGCAGATTTAAGTTTATGCCTGCAAGTCGATGTTCAACTTACAGGCACAAGATGAACAAGAGATGTTCAAAACATCTTACTAACCCCAAATGTTTGAATGGTTCTGTACATAAACATAATTTACACACATATTGTGCTCTTTGTAGTTGTGTTAGCTCTCAAAAGTTTCATGTCTTTGCCAGGAAGTGGAAAAGTGAATTTGCTTGTGAAATTGGTAATTTTTTTACCAAAATCACTTGAATGCCCATATAAATATTATTTTATTTATTCATTTTGACCGGAAATGTTGCTGTTCCTCCTGGACTTGTATAGTGTTGTCCAGAATATACACTTCAGTTTTTGTTAGGCTCTTTTTCCCTGTCATAAAGAGCTGCTCTAAGTGGTTCTCTCCCTCACGCTTCAGCACTAGTAAAGACGGCAGATTTGGTTTCCTGCTATGGCTCAGCTGTGTCACTGCTTCTCCCAGGGGACTGGTAGCTGTTTTGGAGGAGAGCAGGAGCAGTAATGATATGGAACAGAGTGCCAGGTGTGATGATATTGACAGTCTGAAGCAGGAGAGATGAAGATCCCTTGGCCTTTTCAGCATGCTGCCGTCTCTGTACAGTAGTCCATTCTCAGGGGATAAATACAATGCTAACGTGTGTCAGTCAGTCACAGCAGAGCGCCTTCCTGCACAGCCGCTCACGCTGTCTCAGTCCGACTGTCTTGCTGCATCTGCCTGAGCTCTCATATCGAGTCAGATATTCTAAACACTTTCTGCTGTTTACTGATATAACCGTGGCCTTGTAAATCACTCACTGACATTGTGCCCAGTGTCTCGCTTGGAGCAAAAGTGAATTGTATACTCTGTATGTGTAAGTGGTGAGAGAGCATCTAGCTCATAGCATTGGGAACCCATAAGGGATTTTTCAGCGTGCCTGCTGCACTTAGCCAACCTGGCCCTTTTGATGCCTCCCTTTCATTTAAAAAGGACTGTATGGAATGGAATGAAATGTCTTTGCATTGTACTGGAATATTTTATCATTACCCCAAATTTAAACGCAAGATAAACACAAATCTTTATACTTTTGAATATATATTTGGCAACACAATATATAAACATAAAATTGTTTTCACGGTAATTTAAAAAATAAGAAATTAATGCTTTTATTCAGAAAGGATGCATTAAAAAGTGATAGTGAAGACATTTATAATGGTACAAATGATTTTGTATTTCAAATACATGCCATTTTTTTTAACTATTCGTCAAAGTATCCTAAAAAACGTTTCCACAAATTTAAGCAGCAAAACTGTTTTCAACATTGATAGTAAGAAATGTTTTTGGAGCACCAAGTCAGCACCCCTTTCACAGACTTTGATGAAGCATTTCCAGAGTTAACATTATGTGTGTGTGTGTGTGTGTGTGTATGTATATATAGGTATACACACATACAAGTTAACATTGTGTGTGTATTAGTGATGCGCGGATGGCGGTTATATCCGCGGGCGCTGCGGATAATCTGCGGATCGGGTGGGTCGGGTAATAAAAAAATGCATTCTGATTATTTGCGGGTGGGTCGCGGGTGGATAAAATAAATAATTAATGATGCAAGTATTAACTACATTTTCTAAATTATGAACGTGTTTTAAATAGGCTACAGAAATTGAATAAACTGTAAATTAACATTTAAAAGTTATTCAACAAAACATTATTTAGTCAAGAGCAGTAAGGGATTTTCTCTGTCTTTTGTTGTTTGATTAACATTAATAAAAGACGGCACAGCTTTATTAGGTTGCTGTCACAAGACTTATTTCACGGATCCAATACTGATACCCATGTGTTTTATTTTGCAACTGTTTACATTTAACTTAAGACAAACCCGACAGTACTTTCTCAATTTGGTACTCGCAGCGCGCGCTTTGGATGTGACTGTGAGCGCACGCGCCTCCGGAGAGCGTGAGTACCGAATGGCTTAAAAAGACGTGAAAATAATAAATTTTTTTGTGACGATGCAACAATGACCGATTAGGCAATTGACAATTCTGTCAACTGTACCGAAACGCAAGCTAAAGTCTTCTATCGCAGCGTGCAGCAGCTCTAGATGCGTCGATGTGAAGCGAAAGTCAAAGAGAGAAGACGCGGTACAGCTGAATCACTCACGCTGTTTTCATCTGATGGTTTGTGTGGATTTATTTACTCATCTAACCTACATGCTCTTTTGAATAAAGGTTTTGCAGTAATTTCCCTAATTTTAAAGTCGAAAGCTGCGGGAATGAGTAATGCGACGTATGCGCAATCCCGCAACGAAATTCAGGATCTGATTAAACATAATTCTATTATACAGAGAATTGTCAAATAGATTTTCATGACTTTTCAATGAAAAGTTTATTTATTTTTACAAAACTTTCTAGGCCTGGAAATTGCTGTTCAATGACTTTTCCAGGTTTTTAATGCCCGTACGAAGCCTAATGTGATGATCGGGTGCGGTTATCTAAATCAGACAAAAATACAGGTGCGGGTGGATAATTTATTTGAAGCTGCAGATTCGGGTGACGTTTTAGCTCATCCGCGCATCACTAGTGTGTATGTATATATATGTGTGTGTGTGTATATGTGTATATATATACTGTATATATATATATATACTGTATACAGGGCTTAAAGTTCTCCGGCACCGTGCTGGATCTCCGGCGTGTAGCGTTTGGCTGCGGAAAAAATTATTCTACATTTAAAAAAACTTGTTTATCACATGAGTTCGGCTACCAATGGTATGAAAGGACCACAGCTTTTTCTCTCAACCAAACTAACATTACTAGCCAATCAGAATAATTTGCTCTTATAAACACGAGATGCGCATCGCGGCCCTGATGAATGAAGGAAGCGCGACACGTTGAAAAAACTGCGAGGTGCTATGAACAAAGATGTCCATATAGTGCATATTTACATAGAAAAACTAATTTAAAAGCAGCGGAGATTATAAACAGCTCAGAGTAATCACGTCATCTCCATAAGAACGATATAATTGCCAGAACAAATTTACCGGGATTTTTGAAAAGGTCCTGTTCTCACATGATCTCTATCTCTTAATGGTAACTTACCAGTAAAGATTGTATGTGTGACTCTTCCTCTGCATTTGCTGTGAATTTTAATTGCTTAACGTTCATCTGGGAAAACTGTGCATTATCTCACTAGATTTTTAAAGAAAATCATTGCCTATTTCTAAATATGCCATTTATTGTACATCGCGATTTCAAAATAAAAGTTTCTGAGTTTGCATTTGGCCAAATATTACAATTAAATGGATTTAAACATCGTTTAATCACGCTGTAAATTGAAACGTCAACAGGCCGGTGGCGCCCTCTGCAGGAATTTGTTATAACACATAATGTACTTGGTTATGTTCATGTTATGTATCGGCATATTACATTATATATTTTATCAGTGTTGTTCAATAACACCATGTAATTACTTGGTTTTGATATTTTATTTGAGCCAATTATTATTGCCTCGTCGTTAGTTTATATATAAATAGTCATACTAACGCTTGGTTTTCACTTAGGTCTATTTGTGTTACTAAAATTTACCAGATTACTCGGTTGTCAAAATAATAAGTAGATTACTTGATTACCAAAATAATCATTAGTTACAGCCCTAGATTAGTTAAAATATTTCAAAATACAACTGCATTGTTTTACTTTTTGTAATTAAAAGGCAAATATTTTGTCATTGAAAAGTTCTTAAAAATTGTATTAAAATATTGTCTCCGTTCTAGTATCTGTATTTTGTCTCATCTTGTGAGCTAAGTGTATTGTCGCACCCCTAGTGTCTGCGACGATGATATAGCTTGTAATTTCCCAAGTGTATGATATAGCTTTCAAGCTTCAGGTCAACCATATATTAATGGGAAAAAAATCAAAAATCAGTTTGAATAAGGAAAGCGATAACTTTGTCATAGCATCCTTTCAAATGTTAAAGTTGCCACAGTTATTGCATGCTCTGCATGTGCAGACCCACCCCCCGGAAAAAAGTTCAGGCTCAGGATTTTTTTTTGCTTTAACCCCTGATATGTACATATACATATACATACACACACTCACACACACATGTGACCCTGGACCACAAAACCAGTCATAAGGGTCAATTTTTTAAAATTGAGATTTATACATCATCTGAAAGCTGAATAAATAAGCTTTCCATTGGTTTGTTAGGATAGGACAATATTTGGCCGAGATACAACTATTTGAAAATCTGGAATCTGAGGGTGCAAAAAAAATCTAAATATTGAGGAAAATCGCCTTTAAAGTTGTCTAAATGAAGTTCTTAGCAATGCATATTACTAATCAAAAATTAAGTTTTGATATATTTTTGGTAGGACATCTACAAAATATCTTCATGGAACATGATCTTTACTTAATACACTAATGAGAAAAGAAATACAATGTATTTTTGGCTGTTGCTACAAATATACCCCAGCGACTTGAGGTTTTGTGCTCCAGGGTTGCATATACATACAGATACACATATATACCCTGACATAACATTGCATAAATCTTGTTTATGCTGCTGCATGCATTTCTAATGCAACGGCTGATGGAGTGATGGCAAATTTAAAGAAATCTCTTTTGACCAACATAATCTCTGTGCATTTTTTTTCAGGAAAGTCGTAGAAATTGTTAATTTTCTCTTTAGTTTAATTTATTTTCAATTCAAGTTTACCCAACTATGACCATTTCCGCTTTTGAGAACCCCCGAAAATGTGAAGAGTCCATTAGAATGATTTCTGATTAATCATGTGACACTCAAGATAATCATGACTGATGACAATTCAGCTTATTATTATCTGCTATTAATAATATTTTAAAATATATTAAAATAGAAAAGTTGTTTCAAATGATATTTCCTTATATATATATTTTTTGCTTATTTTTGATCAAATAAATGCAGTCTTGGTGAGTGTTAGAAACTTCTTTCCAAAACATTAACAAAAACGTTTGAACTGTAGTGTAAACCTCCAGAATTTCAGTTCAAATTAATTTTGAAATACCTTTTTTTCATGTTTTTGTTTAACATTCAAAGCAGTTTAACAAGGAACAATGCCTTAAAAAAACTTTATTGCCTTATAAAATGAGAGGCTTATGCCGTAGCGTTATCTGTCTCTGGTTTGTGCCCAGCACGGAGCTTTGCTTTCAAGGCCAAAGAGCTCAGCTTCAGTCTCAACAGACCACACCATTTTCATTCACCAGGTTTTGTCACATGGCCTCTAGCAGACTCCAGGCGTGACTTAATGATGGCCTTTTTCAGAAGTCTCTTCCCTCGAGCCGCTTCAAGGCTTAATCAGTGAAGTGCTGAAGAGATTGGTGGACTGTCTTTCCTGTTTCAGACAAAAGCACTCTTTCTTGATGTTACAGCTGGTTTCCTGGCCGCAAATACACATTTATTCACTATATGAACTAATATTCTGTAGCTTTGATTATTTAATAACTGGTAATTCAATCAAGGCTACAGGAAATTTCTTAATATGGTTTAGCTTGCTTTTTGAAACTATTTGATCATATGGTTAAACCATTGAAGTCTAACAATGCCTCTGATAATATAAACATGCGTATGAATTAGAATGTCGGTTTTTAAGAGCAATTACTGACTTGCGATATTTCCGATGAACAGCTGTACAAAAATAATTAATTTAATTTGTAAAATTATATATCATAATTAAAAAAAAATAGCTAACGAATATAACAATGAATTAACAAAGATCCTTAGTTTCAGCAAGTTTTTTTTTTTTTGGTGTCATAGAGGTTGTTAGCCGGTAGAGTGTACTGTTAATTGTTCTTTCCATCTTTATTCAATATTCCCCTTCCTGATGTCCACAGGTGGTAGTTCGGGGTCGGGCGCGAGGCCGTGGTGGGGGGCGTGTGATGATGCAGCAGAACCCAAAAGCTCAGGATTGTCAGAGAAGCACTGTCTGCATTGAAGGTTTATCCACCACCACAACCAACAAACAGCTCATGAACCTTCTCAACTCCATTGGCCCTGTTGAGGTAAGGCTTATCAAAATCTGATCAAGCATCAGAAGGGGTGTATGTGTGAATTTTATGCAGAACTTGCTACATGTATCATTGTTACAATGCCCTGAGCTTCTAGCAACATTTTGTTTTAAAGACAATAATATCTTCAGAACAAAAAATCTTTCATATTCATTTAAACAGTTGGTTGCACTTTATTTTAAGGTGTCCTTGTTACAGTGTAATTATACATTTAAGTGTAGAGTAATATTAATTAACTACATGTACTTACTATATGCTTAGGATTAGGGTTTGGCTTAGGGTTACTTGCATGTAATTATGTGTAATTTATAATAATAGTAAGTACATGTAACATGCAGAACTTGCTACATGTATCATTGTTACAATGCCCTGAGCTTCTAGCAACAAATTGACGATGGCACCACCTGATGGCCAAAGAGCATAAAACAATGTATTTTTTTTAAGTATATGTATTTACAGTATACATAACTAAGTGTCAACTTCAAGCTGTTTTAAAGACAATAATATCTTCAGAACAAAAAATCTTTCATATTCATTTAAACAGTTGGTTGCACTTTATTTTAAGGTGTCCTTGTTACAGTGTAATTATACATTTAAGTGTAGAGTAATATTAATTAACTACATGTACTTACTATATGCTTAGGATTAGGGTTTGGCTTAGGGTTACTTGCATGTAATTATGTGTAATTTATAATAATAGTAAGTACATGTAACGTGTAACAAGAACACAGAGTCACTTGTACTCAGAGAAACATTCAGGAGCACAGAAACTTGTCGACTCTGCCCTGCATCTTTTATTACTAAAATAGCTTAAGTACTGAAATGCTTCATTATTTTTCTCAGCTAAGTGGTGGTAATGTATCTGGTTTTGAAGTAATTCAACTCACAGCTTCAAGATTAGTAGAGACATGCCGCACAGGTAATTCATATATGCTCAGTCTTCAGAATCCTCGATCTAACAACCCGTAGATAAAGTATCTAATGGAAATATTTTATTCGCCCAGTCAAAATTTGCGCTGCAGGCATCAGTGACAGCATTACCTTTTACCATTGTTTTTGTGGGAAAATACACGGCTAGGTGGTTCTTTGCCTCTATGTTGTGTTAAAATCATTTAATGCCCTCCTAGCTGTAAACTATCCTTCACAAAATACCATGATTTGGAAGAGAAAGAATTGCTTCCTGACAATGACCCCAAGAATAAACTGGGTAGAGTGTGGTGTATTCCTCTAAATATTACAATAGCACCATCTAGCTGTGTGCATTCAGGGCTGTGCTCCTGTATGATTTTCTCCCAGCTCTTGAAGTGTATCACCCACTGTTACAGTGCAAAGTAACAGAGGTTATCTCTTACTGAGACAAGCAGATGAGCATTTAGATAATAAAACCCACTGCTAATACAAAAATTGATGGTTATTTTGTAGATGTTTACAATGTTGCCGGAGCAGCGGAAGGCCATTGCCAAGTTTGTGAACCCTCAGCATGCAGCAAGTTTTCAGCACAGCTTTCACAGGTACACTTTTAAATTCATCTTAAACTGGATTGCGCTTTGTGTTTATACACAATGCATGAAAATGAATAGAGTCGTTGACATTTTATGGATAATTAGATTTTTCTGACTTTTGTTTTTCTTCATATTTTTATAGAATGAGGTCTATTCACACCAAGACTAAATATTCATTTTAAATGTCTGTTGCAAATAAGATTTTGAATAGAAACCGTGGATTCCTATTAGACTTCTGTCTGTTTCTCATTAATAGCTTAAAAAACTTGTAGTGTTGAAGTGTTGTACAACAGTTATCAAATATCAAACCTCGAGAGTCTCTTTATATACACTACCAGTTAAAAGTTTTTGAACAGTAAAATTTGTAATGTTTTTAAAGAAGTCTCTTCTGCTCACCAAGCCTGCATTTATTTGAACCAAAGTACAGCAAAAACTAAAATTTTGAAATATTTTTACGATTTAAAAGAACTTGTTTTCTACTTAAATATATTTTAAAATGTATTCCTGTGATTTCAAAGCTGAATTTCTAGTATCATTACACGTGATCGTTCAGAAATCATTCTAATATTCTGATTTGCTGCTCAAAACTTTTATTACTATGTTTTTCAGGTTTCTTTGAAGAATAGAAAGTTCAGAAGAACAGCATTTATCATTTAATAGAAATCTTTTCTAACATTATAAATGTCTTTATTATCACTTTTGATCAATTTAAAGCATCCTTGCTAAACAAAAGTATTAATTTCGATAATAAATTATACTGACTCCAAGCTTTTGAATGGTATAGTGTATAATGTTACAAAAGCTTTTTATTTCAGATAAATGCTGATCTTTGGATCTTTCTATTCATCAAAGAATCCTGAAAAAATGTACTCAAATATTGATGATAATATTAATAAAAAAGGTTTCTTGAACAGCAAATCAGCATATTAGAATGATTTCTGAAAGATCATGTGACACTGAAGACTGGTGTAATTATGCTGAAAATTCAGCTTTGATCACAGAAATTACATTTTAAAATATTTTCAAATAGAAAGCAGTTACTTTAAATAGTACAAATATTTCACAGTATTACTGCTTTTGCTGTATTTTGGATCAAAATAAAATGCAGGCTTGCTGAGCAGAAGAGAATACTTAAAACATTTTTAAAAAATTAAAAAAAAAAAAACTTAAAAATCTTACTGTTCTGTAATTATGCTGAGAATTCAGCTTTGATCACAGAAATTACATTTTAAAATATTTTCAAATAGAAAGCAGTTACTTTAAATAGTACAAATATGTCACAGTATTACTGCTTTTGCTGTATTTTGGATCAAAATAAAATGCAGGCTTGCTGAGCAGAAGAGAATACTTAAAACATTTTTAAAAAATTAAAAAAAAAAAAACTTAAAAATCTTACTGTTCAAAAACTTTTGACTGGTAGCATATGGTGTGAATATTAAGGTGTATTTTCTGTTGGTGCTATTGGCTGAAGCAGATCAGAGTCATTGTGCCTAATGGTTTGTGAAGGGCAAATGAAATGTGCCGAAATGCAGCATCGCAAGTATTCCTCATCAAAACAAAGAACAAGAGCTCTACTGTGACTCCGCTGATTGTCATGTTTTGATGGAGGTGCCTCAGATTAGCTTGCCTTTAAGTGCGAGTGTCTCATTTCCATCACATGTTCCCTTGATCACCTAGGCACATGATAGATTTGTCTCACATCGATGTTTCCATTATTGATGGCTGAGGAACAAGCCAGTTCAACAGACAAGACGACAAGAAGTGAGCAAGAAGAGAACGTCTTTTTCTGAAAGACAGACACACAATCAGGAGGCTGAAGCTTTGGAAGCTGTGTGGAGAGTGCTGTCGACAAACTCAAGCCACATGCATGAAAGAATCCAAAACAAAGAGCCAAACACCAGCTGTGTCCTGCTGGATATGGCACAGCACTGAACTCACATTGTCAATGACTTTGGCATGAAGTCTTGCTCTTGTTTCTGTACTTTCATTTATATGTGGAGGGATCAGTAATGGTCTGAACCAGCAGGTGAAAAGAGAGAAAAAGGTATGAAACCAGGACATTTTTATGCCAGTTGATAATAGTTGCTCCCATTCTCTAGCTCTCAAGATAATCTTTTGGATGTCTGTTTTTGGTCAAATAGGAATTCTTGATTTATTGTGGAATTTCCACAGTCAGTGACTTGAACAAAGTGTTAAAGGGGTGGTTTGGCCTGATTGAATAATGTTGCGCATGCTGCAGTAGGTTTTGTCACCTGTAGAGAGCAGCAGATGTCTTCGGTATGGAGCTCTGTATGTTGGGGCATAGCTAAGGACATGTGGACATCAGAGAGAAAAGCACTGCTTGTTATGAAACTTCAGGGGCATATTTGGGTTGAGCTTTTTTCTAGTTGTGTATCTTTTGGAAGCCACTGTGATATACAGGTGTCTCTTTTTTTGTGCATTTGTCTACGACTATTCATGATCTTAAGTTTATTCATTGTCCCTTTCTCCATTATGATTGTATTGCAGTTGGGGTTTGTTCTGCAGAGTTGGAGTGGTGGTTCACGACGCGTGTCTTTGGGACCTAAAGCCAGCTGAAAAACCAATTTTGACAATAAATGGCTTTTATATTTTGATTTTAGGTTTTGGTGCTGGAATTGCATATTTAGATTCTTTTAATCGTTGTTAGAAATGGCTTCTAAGTAGTAAAGGCAACCAGAAAGTCCCCTCCTTTGGTAATACTGCTTTTTAATGTGTTTAGTTTTCTTCCCTCAGAGTTCAGCACATGTTGTGTGTGGAAGAGGACGACTGAATCACGGCCTGTGTGATGATTCGATAGGATTTTATTGTAGGTTTTGATGGAGCTCTGTTTGCTTGCATTAAGATGCGGGATGTCTAGAGCACTAGATGAGTTTGAACTGTCCTGTTTACAACAACAGCTTAGTTATTTGTTTGTGAAGAGAGATATTTTGGACTGTTTGTAATAATATGCTTATAACTTTGGCTCTGTTAATTGTTTAGAAGTTTGTCAGATGGGAATACAGGTTACTGAATCTGAATTGTGAGTTGTTAGGGATAAGGATTGGTCAAGATCAGCTTCTAATATCCGTTATCTCCATTTTCCACTTTATATTTCCATTTATTTAGTAAGTTGTTACCCAAGCTTTAGATTTTTTGTTTTTGTTTACGCAAATCCCATACGTTTTCAGTCTCCAGTGAATATATTACACTCCCTCAAAATGATTTCATGGCTTCAATCATGAGTATTTCATGCCTCAAATTGTTATTATATCATCCATTATTATTTATAGTAATAATAATAATAATAGTTTGCGGTACTGTGCAAGCATAGCGCTTGGTCATGTCTAATTGTACAGTTTAACCTAAACCTTCACGTTATGGCCCCAGAACTGATCTCTTCGATCTAGTGCATTACAGTTTTCATATTTGTGACTGTTCATTTAATCCAACCACTTTACATTATACGCTACATTTGTAGCAGAAAACTAAGTCTTGTTATAGTATCTAAAATATATCAGTTTTAGATAATATAACAGTGTAACAAAATCAAATTATGTTTGAGCCATTTCAATAGAATCAAATATGTCTGTAGATATTAACACATCCAGGTCTGCCATTTCAAAGGATTTGGGAGCAACTGTTATCAGTGGTCACTTTCTTGTGTATATAATGAAAAAAAAAAAAAATGTATGAAGCTGTCAAGTCTGTTGTTTTCTCATCTCGAAAATACCTACTAGTACGTGACTGGTGAATTTCTTTTCTCTCAATTTGTTTTTATATATCAATATAAAAAGTATTCCTTGGTCAGTTTTGTTTTTGGAGAACTTAGAGCTTATTATTTGAGGATATTTTAAAGATGAAAAATAAAAGATGGTCACATATATACCATGTAAATACGGTTATGTGAAGCCAGCTGTCTTGATCACCATTAACTGTTGTCTGATGTTGTTTTGTGTTTGAAGATTCCCTCACAACATACTCATTTCCCCGATTTCCTCCGTCCTCCTGAATGTTTCTCTGTTGCCAACCGATTTAAGGGGAAAAGATTTTGTTTCCAATTAAGGTGCCACAGTTTCTCTCAAGTCGGGTGAATTGAAACATCTGAGATGTTTTGTGTGTTATGGTTCTAATGCTCACTGTGTCCAAGACTTTGGGCCATTATGTCTATGAAGTGAATTTGTAAAGCACCCTCTTGTTTTAAGATGCACTTGTAATTTGCTGATATGCCATCTTCTATTATAATATAGTAGTTAGGTGTGGTTAATCACAGTACCTTATTTGTCCATATAACTGAATTAATTTGCTCCATGAGTTTCTAGGAATCACATAAATACACATAATGGGTAAGATTATGAATAATTTTATGTAGTACATATGGATCCACTTAAAAAAAAAAAAAGCTTTTTTATTTTGTTTTTGTTAACTGAGTTTTCTAGACATGTTCTGTTTAAAATTGGTATAGGGCACAGATTTGTTTTTTGTTTGTTTTTTTCAGTTTCAATTTATTTATTGGTTTGAATGTATTTATGTAAAAAGAGTTAATCCTATGGATTTAAAACGTTTTATCTAGTCAGAGACTTTTAAAAAATATATTTCTAGGTATAAATCTTATAAGACACATAATATTTATAAACAGTCTTATAAGAGAGAAAAATTGATTCATATCGAATCGTTTAGTAACTTCTTTGTAAGTGTAGATTAACTTTGGGGAAACTGTCCCTTTCTGATCTGTAATCACACATGTGACAAATTTCAGTTTTCAGAGATTGTCTGTTTTTGGCTAGATATTTTTCACAAGATGTATAGTCCAAAATAATGGAAGAGGTATTATGTGATAGAGTCAAGAGTAGGCTAAAGGTTTACTTTTTTGCTGGATCTTGTTTTGTGTCTTTATTTCTGTCAATCGCTGTGGCTGGTACACTCCCAGTATTTTATTTATTTATTTATTTTACCACGAATCCTGCTGCAATAGAGCAATTGGCCAGTTTATAAAAATACCAGTATTGCTTATTGCTTCAGAATTAGATCAATTAGATTACATTTATATCTCATAATGGTAGATGTGGCATCCCCCCCCATAATTACAGGGGAAAAAATGTTGAGACTTTAAAATTCTGGTGCTTGTTTTGTATAATCATTTTGCCTGTTTTTACTCACTGTTTTAAGCGTCAAACACACTGAGCTGCTTCCCGTCGGCAGCAGTATGTTTATTTGTAACTTGTAATTAAACCATTTTTTCTCTTTTTCAGGACAGAGCTTCCAGGAGCACAGAAAGGAGGGTTTTTCATAAAACAAATGCTCTGCACCCTTTTTCATTCTAAGATGGCATTGGTTTTCAAAAGGACTATTTAGAAATGTACAGATTGTGTTGAAACTTTTTTTGGTGTTGTAGTAGCAGATTGCTTGAAGTAATTCTGGGTGAATCCGTTTTATACATTAGTTTTGGAGTCATTCTGTGGTGTGATAGAGAGTTGAGAGCTGCAAAGTGATCATAGCATATGTATGTTAAAACAGCAATGACCTGATGAGATTGTGTTTAGAGAACACTCATACATGCTCACACTAGCAAACGACCATTGCATAACTAGGACAGGATGGTGCTATAAAATATATTGTTAAGTCTACAGAATGGCAGATTGATTTTGAAGATTGATTCAGTCATGCTCGGCGCTCTGTTGATCTGGGGCAGAATTCGTTTTAACTTGGCTAAACTATCAGGTTCATGACTTCTAAGCAAACCTTAGCTGCTTAGTGTTTGTGACTTGTGTTAGATTGTGCCTGTGTATTAGATTAGTGTAGTGATTGACATTCCCAGACCTGCATCCAGCTGCGGTTCTCCTGAACTCTGGTCCTAGAGTAGCCTGTGCTAGTAACTGTACTGTGTTGAGCTTCTCAGAAACATGTTCTGAATAGCTTTAACTTAAGTAGTATGACTTTGATCGTCATTACAATGAAAATGTTTTTATTGATTGTTCGAGTGACACTCCACACTCCGTGAAAGAAACGGTGCTTTTGAAAACCACTGCATAAGCAAATCGGACGAAAACTGAAATATTGAACTGATGTGAAAAACCCTCCTTTTGGTTTCAGTTATTGTGTCTGTCTTCAGTAGTGCTGCCTCCGGACGATGCTAACTTGTCTTAATTTCTCAACAGGTGCTCTTCAGTTTAAGTGGTGCCAGATATCCCTTCTTTCGTGTTTTTTCTCTCTTTTTCTATTTGTTGACTTTCATTCTCTCACTCGCTCTTTCTTTGCTCTTTTGGAGGCTGGATGGGAAAGCGGTTGTTGATCTCAATGTGGTGTTTGTGTGAACATAATCCTTCTGTATTAAAGCAGGGGGACCTTGCTTCTGGATTTCCTTACTGTATTAGCCCACGTCCGTGGATGTTTTGCGTCTCTGGGACCACACCCTACTGAGTTCCAAAGTTCAAAAACTTGCACAAAGCCCAAGAATGATCTGTGCACTCTTGCCAGCTATACACACATGTTGCGTTGTTGGACGAAAAGAAAACATTACTTGGAAATCATTATTGTTTGGGGGAAGTGATTTATGCTGTTTTGATCACCGTTTTGTTGTCCCTCAATCTTGTATTAATGAAACTGTTTTGATGTGTCTGAAATGTGTACACCAGACTGTCCTACATGTTGAATTGGGAAGAATATAAATGGTATTTGTTTAGTAAGCTTTCACAGAGCTTGTCAAATGAAAACCGATAATATGCCTTGACTGTACTTGTTATGAACAATTACTTGAAATAAATCCTTTTCCTGGATTTTATCTTCTTCTCTATTGCCTGTGTTGTTTTTATGGGCTGATAAATGAATGACTTTTGACACTCACCTTGCATCTGCTTTCTGAGAGATGTTTATTATCAATTGTGAGACGCTCATTTATTAACTTTTGTTAATATTACTTCAAATGTTCATGTTAGTGATTTAATCATGTTAACAGATACACATTTTGATCTTGATGTATTGGTAAATGTTGAGATTAATGTTCAGATTAATAAAGGCTGAAGAATTGTTTATTGTTAGTTCATGGTAACGGATGAAACCTTATTGTAAATTGTGTCCCAAACAATCTTTATGCCACACCACACCAAACTGTGGTCTCTCCTGTAGTCTGTGTTTTCATTTGAAATGCAAGTTTCATGGAAATTGTAGTTTTGGAGAAGTGCTTGTCTCTTGGCTAAATATTTATGCAATCAAGGTGAATGATTGGAATTTAACGGTATAGGCAAGCTGTGTTTCCTTCGCACTTCACAACAGTTGCCAGTCCATTTTTGTTTGCAAATGCCGGCGAGCGTTTGTTGAAACAGTTGCTCTCTCTGCAGACACAAGGCCCCTCTGAAGGATTAGTTGGTTTTATTTACCTGCTCAGAGGAATGCTTTCGCCCGGACGCTTTTGTGTCTGTGTAAATGCTCAAGGTCAGGGCTGAGAGTGAGCCTCACCAACAGCTCTAAAAAGCAGCAAAACCTGCAGCACAATGAAGTCTCCTCAAGAAATGGTAGTGGAATTTCTATTCGTGTTGCAACAGAGTTCAAAAGCTCAAACTTCCATTCACTCACTAGTTAACACCCTTCAAAGTGTCCGTGCACACACATGCACGCATTCATCATAAAAGACAAAAAATGGATGTGGTTGTATATGTTGTCAGTGCAACACAAAGATGGTGAAGACGCTAACCTAGCCCATCTTTTATATTTATTGATCCTTCATGCTGATGTTTTTGGCTTTGCTGTCTGTATTTGCACGTCAGGTCAGACGGGAACATTCACTTCAGACTTTAGTAGCTACTGTTCTCAATAGCCATTGAGCTCACAGTGATGATATTATTCAGCAGAGGCTTCACGAGCATGATCTCGAGGTCTGGGAGGTGCTTGTGAAAGTTTTGAATTGGTGAAGGTGACATTTTGGCCACTCAGCTTGACAGAACCGCACCGATTCACTCCGCTATGGATGTGATCAGCTTTTGTCATTTCAAAGGTGGATGCTTATAATTGCTTATTAATTTCACACACAGATAGGGAATGTCTGATACTTGTGTTGATGTCTGGACTTGTGAATGGGTTCGGGGCTCATTATTGGATGGCTGCAAAAGGTTAGGCTGTCATTTGCTTGCATGTATGTAGAAGCCACATATTACATCTCAGAATTAACCAAAGGAAACCTTAAGAGTTTGGGTTTATTAAACCGTAAGTTAGGAAAAAAGTGCATCATGTATGATGTAGCCTGTTAGATGAGAAGTGGAGCGCTTCTCTGGTGCGCCACCTGTTTCACTATAGGAAAACTTCACTGTAAAATCCGAATTACATGAAGACTGGAAAACTGCGTTAATGTGTTTAATCGCAACCATGGGGTGGTGGGGACTTTGTTCAAAAAATGTGTATTTGATTGCATCACAGATTTTTGAGGTGATTCTCGTTTGGTGAGTAACAGCAACACTAGAGACCTCCGCATGTGAAACAGCAAGCAGCCGATCTAATAAGCAGAGCTATTTCCAGTGGGAAATGTGTTGGTGCGTCTGAAGCACGCAAACAGTGGCCTTTTTAATCTGCGCGAGAGATTTTCAGATGTTATTTGCGAAGGACTGTCCTCTTCATATTTAACATGGGACCACAACTTTTCGCAAGCATACAAAATCCAGATCAAAGACTTTTTCGCGTCTTACCGATAGCCGTTTTCAACAGTAGCTACGATTTAACTTCATTTCGCATTTCCACACGTTTGTTTGAATGGACTTCTTGTTTCTCCCACTCGAGTTTTATGCAAGCTGAATAGCCCGATATACGTGGGTTGGAAATGGAAAGATTATTGGTCGACTCTGTCAGATACCGTTTTTATTGTAACAATAAAACACAAATTGTAGGCCTATTTAATTATATGCATTTAAGCAACCTGTAGGCTATATAGTTTTTCAAGTGCCATATGTGTTAAACATGACACAGCAATGAACATTACCAGCCCAGTTGATATTTTAATAGCAGCCCTTGAGAGCCGACTATTTAAACCACAGCAATGACAATGAAATATTTATGGGCGTTAAAAAATATCAATAATAATGATATTAAATCTGGTTATTGAAATGATAGGTGTAGATGTTTAATGTCTGCATTTTCAAAGGATATTCATGAAACAAAACAGTTTGAATATTTCCTTTATCTCATTCATTTATAATAAACATATAAATAATAAATTCTATACATTTCCTGACACCTGGCCTCGATGAAAGGTAGGTTAACTGGTATGGCCACTCAATCATATGCTATCCAAACTGTGCATCAGCTGCATTTTATTTCTATAAAACTATTTACCTATTACAAAATATGAAAAGAAAAATACATTTGAGTAAATGTACAGTAGTTACTTATTAATTTGTTTAACGAAACCCTTTGTTCTTTACTGTGGGACTATTATCGTTACTGAATTGTCAGAATGTGCATTTCGTATTTTCTTAAAGAAATACAAGAAGCAATGAAGCCAGAGAAGAGTGAACAAGGACGTACATGTCTGTCGCACTCGGACAACCAAAGCAATGACAAAATAATAGAGAATTCGAAAAGAGAAAACAGCACAAGACTGCAAAGACTCTGCACCTTTTTAAATTAAAATATATTCTCGTATCTTACACTATTTCAAATAACGAAAAGTGATTAGGTAACGATCGGTCAAAATCTAATGTACAATTCTGTGTATAAAAATATAATTTCTGGAGCCCCACGGCGTTTGCTTACCCCTAAAATATAACAGTCATTTGCACATATGCACAGAATGTTACAACCTGTCATGAAAGTTTCTTTCTTTTTTCTTACTTTTCTTTAAAAAAAAAAATCTTTTTTTTCCCTGTTTACATGAGATATACAAAAATAGATTCTGCACCGCTGGATGATCACACTGCATTCGAATCCGTTTGTGTGCCACCAGCCTGAGTTCACGCGAGAATAAATTATGCAAAGAAAACTTTTAAGGCTCCATTTATTCTTTGAAAATGACATTTCTTTTAAAGTCATTGTAATAAATATCCCAACTCCTCTCGGGGCCTTTGTCTCTCTCTTTCTTTCTCTCTCTCTCTCTCTCTCTCTCTCTCTCACTCTCGCTCTCTCTTTCTCTCTTGCTTGTAGCCTACTAATATTGTCTTATATCCTACATTAGTGTGATTTCTCTTGCTTTATTTCCGGTTTCAGCTTGAGTTTACTGACATCCCCAAAGGATGAAGCATGTGGCTGTCCAAAAGCCACGTTCCCATTTGATACAGAAGCTTGGAGTACCAGTGGACTCCCTCCTGTTGTAAAGTCGCATTGGACTGACTGGTGAAGTTTTTGGGGAACAGGGCCGATGACACGCTATGATAGAGCCTGACGGGCGCGAAGGACAAATGCGCCAGACTGTGGTCCTCTATTACGGCGTAACAGGACGCCAGTATTCTGTCGACCACAATGGTCCCATGAGCAGTCACTGGTGCGAACGAGCCCTGGTGCTCCTCCGTGTATATCCGCTCCACGATGACAGATTTAAGCTGACCGCTATCATCAACAACCATCACCTTTTGTCCGGCTCTGACACTGCTGGCAAACGCGGCGGTCATGGTGTGCAGGTCATCCGTTGAGTTGTCGAGGACAAAAAGGAGGTGAGCAGCGGTGAGGGTGATCTTTTCAGCGGGTTCTTTAGTTTCGATCACGTAAAACACGCGTCGCGTCGCGGAGTCTCGGTCTGTGAACACGATGAAGTCGCTGTACACGAGCTTCCCATCGCCGTCCGCCGCCAGCACCTTGTCACCTGGGTTCAGGTCCTTCACGGCCTTCTGTCCCCCGTCTTTGAGCGAGACCAGAGCCGAGCCTGGGAAGCAGCCTCCAGATTTCGCCGCAACCGAATTTTCTGTCGAGATAAATAGCAATATTTCTTATACATCATAAATATTTTACGCTAATTTAGCACATTTTCACTCTTAAAAATAAAGGTGCTTAAAGGGTTCTTCAGAGCGATGCCATAGAAGAACCATTTTTGGTTCCACAAAGAACCATTCAGTTAAAGGTTCTTTAAAGAGCCATCTCTTTCTTACCTTTTTATAATCTGAAGAACCTTCTTTCGCCACAAAGAATCTTTGGTGAAACAGAAAGGTCCTTCAGATGTTAAAGGTTCTTTATGGAACAATTTAGACAAAAAAGGGTTCTTCTATGGCATCGTGAAGCACCTTTATTTTTAAGAGTGCTGAGTCGTTATTGGTGAGTTTGTCGAGTCAAAAAGCTCGAAAACCATGCGCGCAAGGCAGCTAAATCTGCCCCAAAGTCGCCTCACGTAAGAAAAAGTCTGAATAAACAAAAGAAAACGTGGCAACGGGAATTAGGCTGTAAATCGAAAGCTTTCCCAAAAAACAATGTCTTTGTGTGAGATGAAGGAGGAAAGAGTCTGGACTGCTCTAATTAAAAACCAATAAAGCCCGCACATTGTCATTCTAATGCAGCTTGTGTACAGAGCACTCTTGGAAAAGGACACTTCTGCCTTTCCTTGCGCCTCTTTCATATTTGCTCAGGTGCAGAAACTTCTGTGAGACAATTCACACTTCTAGAATGAGAAAACCCCAAGCAGGCTCAAATAGTATTTACTCAGCCTAGACACTTTTCCAAGGCTCTAATGGTGTAGATTTGAATGTAAATTAGAAATGCTAGCGGTAGTCGATCAATGCCCTCCTCTTCTTTCCTTTCATTTTTTTTTTAAACCATCCTGCTCTCCGTTGTCAAGCTTAATGACAATAATTCGGGCCTTGTGGGATCTCTTCACATTCCGATCTCTTGTGTCGGTAAACAGAGCTATAGAATGGACTTTTCGTCTAATCCTCTCATAAGATTCTAGGGCATGAAATAAGATGGTGACAACTGAGAAACAGATTTGCGCGAGAGAGTTCGACCCGGCTCTGTTCAAAGCCTGTAATGTATTTGTAAATGTGTTTAGAATTTAAATGATAAGATTTGGTGAACGCTTATGAGGCTTTGCCAATATGTTCCAGATAAATTACTTTCGATCAGTGTTAAACTAAATAAAATCCTGACAAGAATTACATCGTCGTTGCGCAAGTGAAGCGCGGGTGTAAAAATACTATCCTCAATTTGTTTTCATAGATCTCTAGCAAAATGTTTGTACAGTGTGCGTTCCGTTGCAGTGAGTGAGCTTGTGATGACTTGATAAGCGCTTCCTTCAAAGAAACTGAGTGGGGCGATGTAAGATCACTTCATATATTGGCTGGCAAGTCTTTCTGTGTTTAACACAGCATTATCTGTCCTAGGAATTTCATAAGGTGTAAAGATTTAAAAGCAGGTCTTATAGAGGAATAGCCTTAAAACAATTTGTAGGCTTTGATTGCGTATCACTTGATCATTATTTATAAATCCTAAAATATACAGTAGATTTATTAATTAGAATAATATTTGTTAGAAATAATAATTCCTTTGCCATATGTTATTTTTATGACACTAATACAGTACACTTCCAGTAATAAATAATTTTTTTTTACTGTATCAGTATTTAAAAGCAGTGTTAACCCTGCTTTTTTCACATGAAATCGAGTGTGGAACGTGCTCATCACTTCTTTATTTTGTCGTTCCAATCAAGCTGCCATGGTCTTACCTGCTTTGACAGAGCAATGGATGTGGGCTTTGGACTCGTAATAGACCCAGTCAAATCCAGCTTCCACAGCTAACCGAGAGAGTGTGCCATATTTGCTCTTGTCTCGATCAGAGGTGGTGATATCAACAGCTCTTCCCTCGTAGTGGAGTGATTCTTCAAAATGGTGACCGTCCTCATCCCAGCCCTCTGTCACACGCAGCTTAACCCCTGGCCACTGGTTCATTACAGAGATGGCCAGTGAGTTCAGCTTGTCTTTGCATCTCTAATTGAATAGAGAGAGAACAGGAAGAGAGGTAATTAACTGAGTTTTAATACATTTCTATTCATTCATCCATGTTGCTATAAACATTTTTTTTTACAAATTTATAAATAATGTTCTGAATCTCCAAAAATAATAGCATAGCTTACATAAAAGCTGTTTGCACCCCTTAAATAAACCGACAGGTCTAATTTATTTAAAGAAATAAACTGGTTCAGTAGTATCTTGTCATTTTCTCTAACCTTCTCAAGGATCACAGCTCCCCAGACATCATTTGCTGACAATAATTCTGTAATATCCCAATAGATAGATCTAGACAAATAAGCAGACCGTACGTAGAGAGAGAACAGGAAGAGAGGTAATTAACTGAGTTTTAATACATTTCTATTCATTCATCCATGTTGCTATAAACATTTTTTTTACAAATTTATAAATAATGTTCTGAATCTCCAAAAATAATAGCATAGCTTACATAAAAGCTGTTTGCACCCCTTAAATAAACCGACAGGTCTAATTTATTTAAAGAAATAAACTGGTTCAGTAGTATCTTGTCATTTTCTCTAACCTTCTCAAGGATCACAGCTCCCCAGACATCATTTGCTGACAATAATTCTGTAATATCCCAATAGATAGATCTAGACAAATAAGCAGACCGTACGAGAAACCTGTATTTACACTGGAAATAATTCAGCCTTGCATGCAAGGATATTCTGCCCAAAGAGCTTAATGAAAAATTGATAAGTTATTGCATTCGCTTCACTGATCTGAAACATATAGATCCAACCAGGGAAAGATGTGACTGCATCAAGGCCTCTTCTCTTTCAAAGGCCAAAATACATGCAATGGTAACTTGAAATTAGAAAACAATACTAAAAAGGGATGTTTGAGTTATAGTGGCTTTGTACTATAACCTTAAGGTTTAGAGCAGTGGCTTTCGTTGAAGTGCAGGTAGCTGTGGAATATTAGGCCATGTTTGGGTGGTGCACCCACTAACCTTTCCCGGGACCTTGTGTGGAGATGCTTGGCCTTCTCCAGGACAACTCTTCCCAACACTTAACCAATATGTCAAATAAAACACCACAAAAGACTCTTTCACTGCGTCCAAAAGGAGAAGCAACTACTCATTATTCTTGCAGCACAGGTTTCTCAAGGGACGTGATGTGATTGCTTAACCGACGGTCTTTCAGAGGTTATATAAAATCTATTCAAAATATGCTTGCAAATTGTGACACTAAGCCAAATTAATACCTGCAATAATTCACACACGTACCCTCCTAGCTTTGACTTGCTCGCTCTCCCCCTCTTTCTCTTCCCCCTCATAAGTGCACACACACACACCATTCGTAGCCTAACATCCTATACCAGACTACTATCGCCTCACTTTCTACTGATTTGCTTGACCCTCTATTTTTTCATGTGTGCAGTGAAAGCCACATGCACCTAATTACACTGGATTAGATTCCATCATAAATTTAAAAAATGAAGTATAGTCAATTATATAATATAAAATGTTTCAATACTTGGATCTGTCAAACCACCAAAAACTTATTGCGCTTCACAGATGCATCCTCTTATATGCGGCTACATGCATTATTTTCATATTGAGATACTGATGATGTGTGGAATATCTGTGGTCTGAATGGAAAATGACAGAATGGTACTTTACCCTAATAGAAATCAAATGGATTTAGTGATTATACTTGGAATCTGCTGCCTATTGGCTCTACAGCACTTGTGGCACTTGAATGAGAGAGGAAAATACAAACGAGGCACCGAAAGACAGCAAAACTACTGTGGATTCAAGAGCCGTGAAGCCTAAACTCTTTATTAATTCATTGGGTCGTGTGCCGCAAATCAAGCCAAATTCTGTTCAGCCACCATGAAGCGCAGCGGGAACCCCTGTGCCGCCGCTTTGTGCTCCACGCGAGGTTTGTTCAACAAGCCGCCTAGTCACAGTCAGCTACTAATCTCCTCCCGAAATGAACTGTTTTAGAGGAAACACTTATCAGCTACCTGTCAGAGCAAACAGCCTCCTGGATGCTCTCGCAGTTGCGCCTAATTTCGCGAGCAGCACCGTTCAGCCCAATTGATTACACAGCGTGTGCAACCAACAAACCATCTCTTACACTCGGGTGCGCTTCTCCAAAACATTTGTTAACATGACACCTCGTTAACTCCCCTTGAAAGACTGAGACGTTCATTTGAAGTTACAAGATTGCAAGGGTAGCTTTCCTATTTTTAACGGCAGCGTGTGTGCCCGCGGGTCATCGCACACTTATAATCACATTCACCTTAAGTAGAGTTTGATATACATCTGAGAAAACCACACCAGACAGGGGTTTCATCTTTTTTTAAGGACCAGAAAAGGGGAAACTTAATAATGCACCTGCGCGGCGCGTGTAAATCCACTTTGGTTGTCATTCGCAATGTTTAAGCAAACCTCGTCCATGCGATAACCAGTCATGACTTAGACTTTGAACCGAATAGCTATTCAGCAAAGACACGTCCGAAACGGACTAATAAAGATATTATACTCAGACTAATAGCGTTATAAATTACTCGGAAGCAATCCTGAATATGCATAGTATAGAAAAAATATTTTCGATGCATTTACTAAGCAGCAATGTTATTGTTCCTTTGCATTGCAAAGGGTCAGGAGTTCAAATGATCCCTGCTAATGCGACGAGAGTGGAAAGCCATGCTGGGGACAGACAGCCTATTCCCGAAGCTGTCTGACTTTTTTTTCCAGAGGCCTAGCTTTGCTTGCAAAATAAAATAAATAGGCCTGGAAAAAAGGGGGTGGGGGTGAAATGACAGAAAAAAGATAACAGATGGAGTTGTGTGAGACGGCATAAATGTTATATAACCTTCAACCCGGACAAAAAAAAACTTTATATGATTTTTGAGTAACACACAACTCTAGCATTAAACAAAATAAATAGATTTAAGTCTTACTAGTAAAAAAATGCACGTTCGAGCAGAAGAAACAGTTCCCCGCATCTAAGTGATTATTTAACTTTATATGATTTTTGAGTAACACACAACTCTAGCATTAAACAAAATAAATAGATTTAAGTCTTACTAGTAAAAAAAATGCACGTTCGAGCAGAAGAAACAGTTCCCCGCATCTAAGTGATTATTTACATATAGTCACCTATTTACCAAAATAATAGTGCATACTGCAATTAAAATAATGTTGCACTAGTCTACTCCTGGAGTGTACCACATAAACCTTATTTCAGGCTGTGTGTCGCTTCCTGTTGCTTATATATCGGTCAGTTGTACAACAAATAAGCTATAGATTAGGCCTATACAGCATTTCCAGCAGATGAGCAAACTCCCGAATAATATCGAAAAAAGAGGGCTGAAGACACACAGGCCATTGTGTCTGATTCTAATCTGTCACTAAGGGGTACTGCCCTGGCCCATTAATAAGCAGAAACAAACTGAAGAGCATCCTTCGAGAAATGTCAATATGTTCATGCCCTGATAAGCAGCGTCTGAGAGCGTGTGGGCTGCGGTCTGACTAGGCGATCCCTTGAACATGTATGCTTAATTTCGTTCTATATTTAGCTGTCATAAGACTGACATATTCTGATCATCACAGTCCCCTCGGATCAGGTGCCGTACCTATTTTGCAGGATCTCCACGTTTTATAAAACAGATAACGCGCGCCTGATGTAGGCGGACAAAACTGTATACGTAGAAACAGAGAAGCGCATAAATATTTCACGCAACCTTCCACAATGAGGGTGAGCAAGGAGGCAACCAGCCGGTTCTCTCTTGATGGAATTTCTCTCGCACAGCTTCATTAGAGAGATCCATGCATGCCGTAAGACTAATTCACAATCCCTGCACAAACTGTAGCTACTTTCCGAAGCTCTGACTCTCAAACAAGCACCGGTGCGATTTCTGAAGGGAAGGGAATTACCTGTGTCATGAGTCTGTCCGCGCCAGTGTTCTCCTCATCCTTAAAGATAATGTCGGGATTGTAATTTGGAGTAAGTTCTTTAAATCTCTCTGAATTGCGCGTGATCTTCCCCTCGTATCTGCCGCTGGCCCCTAAGGTCTTCTCCGCGACATTAGGTATAAACTGCTTGTAGGCGAGAGGTGTCAGCTTCTTGGGATGTCTTCTTCTGCCGTAGCCTCTGCCAGGACCGCAGGCCAGTCCGGACACCACCAAGGACAGACTGAGAAGAGACACCAGCAGCACTCTCGCCATAAGCCGCATTTTGCCGCACGGTGAATCTCGCTGCGGTGTTCTAGAGCGCCCTGCGCGGTGTGTCTAGTAGGATTTCTCGTTCTCGCTGCGCGGATCTCCGGCGATGTCCTTGCCGTCTCCTCAGCTCACGCGTGTCCCTCGGCGCCGAGCCCTACCGTGACAGGTGCGGAAATGTGTGTCTGATAACGCATCGGAGGGTTGCGGCGTGGATGGGAAAGGTAAGACTGACCTCGAAATCACAACGGTAGTTGAAGCTACAGCCACTTATGCGAGAAGCCTCTTTACTCCTATGTATTATAGCTGCGATCTGAGGTAGGGAGGGACCTGATTGGCTCGACGGGACGAACCCTTCTGATGTTATCCCACAAAACAGACGCACAAAAACCTTTCAAGAAGGTGGGTTTCAGGGGAGGGACACGGTGAGATGTGAACGCACCAGTTCCCCCCCGCTGCTGTCTGTGAGGCTGCGACATGCGTGTGTGCTCAGCCCCATCTGTATGTGACCTGCTAATGGACCAAGTCATTTTGTCTGTATTTATGGTCCTGCTTAAGGTGCATGTAAGGGTGAATAAATTGCGCGACTTTGGTTAAAAGTTTCGTTTATCACAGTCAGCGCACACTGTTTGTGCACATGAACTAAAATTATTTATAAAACGACCACAAATAAAGCGATCCAAAGCATGGCAAAAACACAGACGTTTCGGTTTGATGCAAACTTTTTTCCCCTTTTCTTTTGATCTCTTTAATCACATTCTTATCAGGTTAATCACTTGTGACTGTTTGTGCACATGAACTAAAATTATTTATAAAACGACCACAAATAAAGCGATCCAAAGCATGGCAAAAACACAGACGTTTCGGTTTGATGCAAACTTTTTCCCCTTTTCTTTTGATCTCTTTAATCACATTCTTATCAGGTTAATCACTTGTTGTCCCATCAATCTCTCAACCTGAAAAAAAAGCCAGATAAAGTAGTTTGGTTTTAAATATGCATAATATTTATTATACTTTGTGCACTGTCCCCTATGTCAGCCTTATTTTGCCAAGGTTTTAAAGTGAAAGGTTCAATTTCTAAACAATTTACAGGATTTCATTTTCTTTGAAATATTGTCCAAATGTCTATTTCCAAACTGAAAAGAATGTTTTAAATCATTTAGAATAAAATGAAATATTCTTCCCTCTCTATCAGCTGCAATTTCACTGGCGTAGAAATCAAGAGAGTAGGAGACAGAGATTGAGTTGGCTCTTCTGCCCATCACAGCTTATTTGTGATATTGGAAAGGGCTCTTCCTGTGCACACAAATGCTAAGCTGTCTGTTTGGGAGAAAGATCAGCCTGCAAAAACCCTGTCACCCCTTAAAGTCCACTTCAGTGACAGATTAAGCCATGGTAACCACTGTGTTCCCTGGCCCATAGCAGCGGGTAAGGTATGTGTTTCATTGTCTTATTTTCTCTTGTTTTCACACATTTTCCAGACTGCTCTATCAAAGATGGTGGCTGCTTGTCTTGAGAAATACATTAAGAAGAGCAGGGCCCCTGCTGAAGGTTTTGTTCAATTGAGCATGACACGGGTGATTTGTTGTTCAATTGGTTTGGAGTGTGCAGTTTTCTGACAGCAGAAATTTCACAAATGCCATTAAATATTGCCTATTCATGAGTAAATTGGCATGTTTAACATGCATCACAAAGGAAACATTTGTCTGTTTCTCTCTATTTTTGATTTAGCTTAACTGGAAACTGATTCTTGGTCAATTAACAAAATTATTCACTATATTCATTCTCAGGGTGAAAGCAGTGTGTACCTTTTCGCAGAATGTCGACAGCAAAGCAGTAGTTAATCTCTTCTAAAATAACTTTATAAGCTCCAAATATGCAACCGAAAGAGAGGTATTTCAATTGCTGCTTCTAGCAAATAGTCACACAGAAGTTACTTTATGTCATAATTAATGAGATTATGACCGCCTGGTCAGTGTAGTCTAAAAGAATTTAACTGTGCAGAGTATACTAAGGTTTTCTATATGCTGTGATGAACACGTTACTGTGAACTGGAACTTAATTGATATGAAGTGGTTTTGGTCAGTGCGGGAATGACTACAAGAAAACAGAGGAGACACAGGTAGCCACATGTTGCTCCTCTTCAATTACATCTCCACAACTGCATTCATCAGCAATTAAGAGATCATGGATATTGTTTTCCATTCCTTTTATTGTTTTTCAGACTTCATGATTACGCAGACATTGTTCAATTGGTTTGGAGTGTGCAGTTTTCTGACAGCAGAAATTTCACAAATGCCATTAAATATTGCCTATTCATGAGTAAATTGGCATGTTTAACATGCATCACAAAGGAAAAATTTGTCTGTTTCTCTCTATTTTTGATTTAGCTTAACTGGAAACTGATTCTTGGTCAATTAACAAAATTATTCACTATATTCATTCTCAGGGTGAAAGCAGTGTGAACCTTTTCGCAGAATGTCGACAGCAAAGCAGTAGTTAATCTCTTCTAAAATAACTTTATAAGCTCCAAATATGCAACCGAAAGAGAGGTATTTCAATTGCTGCTTCTAGCAAATAGTCACACAGAAGTTACTTTATGTCATAATTAATGAGATTATGACCGCCTGGTCAGTGTAGTCTAAAAGAATTTAACTGTGCAGAGTATACTAAGGTTTTCTATATGCTGTGATGAACACGTTACTGTGAACTGGAACTTAATTGATATGAAGTGGTTTTGGTCAGTGCGGGAATGACTACAAGAAAACAGAGGAGACACAGGTAGCCACATGTTGCTCCTCTTCAATTACATCTCCACAACTGCATTCATCAGCAATTAAGAGATCATGGATATTGTTTTCCATTCCTTTTATTGTTTTTCAGACTTCATGATTACGCAGACATCCTATTTCAGGTCATGCATTCATGTAACTGTATGTGTAGCATGAATAAGCCCTCCAAACAAACAAACAGTGTCATATAATTCTGGGACTCATTCAAGATCATGTGCCGCCCCAACTGACTAATCCTTTGAGAATGACCCTAAGCAGTTAGTGAACAGCGAAACGGTCTTAAGGACAAGCATTCTGTGGAGGAACTTGGGAAGCTCTTTGTGTTGTTGTGGACTGCAGGGAGTGGAACGTGGGGAATTTCACAATCGCGTACCTGAGGTTCCAGCTCAGCTCCGTCTCGGAGTGTGTAAAGAGTTTTTTATTTGCCTCGCTCAGCCGCTCCCTCTACTTAAACACAGCCTCAGTCCTCTCAAGGCCAAGGCAAGACAGCCAAGCCCCAGGTCAACCCAACACAGCGGGAGGGAGCGGAGAGTCTTAGAGATGCGCAAATACGCTTGGAACAGAGATTTAAGGGGCAAAGGGGGCTGGTGAGCACGAAGAGTAATTCATAAATCCTAGAATGATGATGAAAAAAAGCATGTTATCAATAGCATTTTCATATGGACTTAACACATTCCACTCAGTGCCATTAAAAATTGCCATTGTGGAGGCTGAGAAAACCAATTTAGTCGTCATCATAATTACTAGTGGTAGCATGCTTCAACCTGTTGCCGTTTTCAATGCTATATGTGGTTCCATATTTATTTAGAATATTTAACACTCCTGGAAAAGAGAGATGTAAAATGGTGATGGACAGCGGAAGAAAATATTATTGCAGTGATATGGGAAAGTTCAGGATACAAATGAGTGAGCACATGAGAGTAAATCATCTGCTGCAGCATGCTTTGTTCAATTGCCATTTGACCTGAGGACACAGATAGTATCTATTTAATGAACTTGGGGTGCTTGTGGCCTGTGCCATATTACCTGCGAGCAACAGTAATTTCTCTGGAAATGTAGTCAACATTCAACACGGCTGACCACAATAACCACTGAGAAGTAAAAGCATCATTAAACATCCACTCACAGGGTAGTAGCCATGCAAGTCACCATTGCACCATGAGAAGTGCAGCCTTTCTACCAAAGTGACATTCCACAAGAATAGTGAACAAAACATTCCCACACTCAAAAGTCTCCTAGACAGGTTCCAGGATGTTGCTCACTGAACAACATTACAGCCAATATTTTTCATATTGATTGTAAAATTAATTGTTAACTACATGTGTCTGCACACTTCAGCTTCTGAGGTGATAGATAAGGATGAGTGTTGTAACGTCATCAAAGATCAGGAGCGGAGCAGAATGATCCCAAAGACTACTGCTGCTAAAGAAGAAGAAGAGAGAGAGAGAGAGAGGGAGAGAGAGAATGCAGCAGTTCCTCATCACAGCCTTGGATAATGACCTCATTCCGGTCGCCAGAGTTTTGCGATCGAGGGCAGCATGATTGTACAGGAAAGAAGCAAAGCCTGAAATGAAGAGAAGAGGAAAATGTGTGAAAATAAAGCACAGGCTTTGAGGTGAGAATTACATGTAAACAACAAATGAAGCTATGATGGACTACCTCAGATCTCTCAAGTCTCAAGACACACCCCTTCAAGAGTCATTTAGTGATCTGACCCAGATGGTTTGTCTCTAGCACTAAATCAGTATTACATTTAATCAGAGTACTAGCAATATATTTGAACCTTTGTAGAAGTTTATTTTGTGCTCTGGCATTTTCTGGTACATTTTGCACTGTTTTCTTGAGCACATGTTGTGGTTATTGTCATTTATTATTTGGCTTTCTGGAACACTTGATTCTGCTTTTTATTTTATTTTGTTTTGTATAATTACTACTAAAGTATATAACTGACTTTTGTCCCAGGCAACCAGTTTGCTACAGAACTGTGCTAGTTTCGTGTTTTATTTATTTAGTTTGTTTTTTGTGCCTTCACTCTTCAAATCAGAGCCCTGATCACCCAGTTTTATTTTGCGATAAAGATGGGATGACTGTACATTATCCCTTACTTATGTGATATGTAGAAATGTTGAAAAGAAGAAAGCAAATAAGAAAAAGCAAGCTCTAAATCCTAAGAATAGCCTAAAACAAATGGTTGAGAAAGTCCAGAACCGTGTCTGTGGGCTTATTTAACATCCTCACCTTGTTTTACAGACTCTAAAGCTCTGATGTCTTGTGGTAGCTTCAAAAGCAAAATCAGCTTTCTAAATCTATTTATGGATCTTAATAAACTCCAGACAAACTTGCTTCAAGAGATGTTTATGGTTCAGACATGTCTCTGTGTGTTTTATATTAGGTATTTGTTCAAGGCTCAGATTCATTTCTAACTAATAACCATACAGAGCAAAGGCATTTGTCAGTTTTATGAAAGCCAGCATCAACTTTCTCAACTATACTGAAAAAAGCGATAACCTCTAGAAAAGCACCTCTAGATATAGAAACGGACAATTTTATTAATCAGTTAAACATGACTTTTCGAGATTGGCAGGTCAGCTTTATCGAGGCAGAGTCTGTTCAAATAATAGTTTCCTGTAGATGAGAATCATATTAGAAGCATTTGAAAGGTGTGGTTCAGATCTGTGGAATTTTTCCAGAACAAGCAGGGGGGATTACTGTATAGACAGATAGACAAACCTGCACCAGCCCTTTCAGGTGTGTCCTTTTGCTAGAACAAAAAATCCACTTTAGACCTCAGTTCTACTGTTAACCTACTGCAATATAGAATTCAGTGCCTGTTAAACCATCTAACGCTCCTTCTCTGCGACTCTAAACGCCTTACTCTCTTCATATCCACCGTTGTTTAGTGTGTGGCAGAAGCTCAGCAGACAGACACATGACACATGCTTGCAAAGCTTGCACCAGGTTGAGAGGCGGTACAACTTTAAAAGAATCATTTTTTCCTATCTTTTCTATTTAATTGATTTGCTCGCTCCCTCCTGTAGTCTATAGCAAACATAGCACTTTTTATAGTCTACAGCCTTAGCAGATGAAGTTCACCCCACACATCATCGAAACAGTTTTAAGTTTTAGACATTACTCAATTAAAATCTGATACACATTTGGAGAGTTTTGAGGATGCAAATTATGGAACCTGTTGTATTGAATTATTCTTGTTTTGGCTTTCACCCTATCTTTGTGTTCGCTGATTTCACACCTAAATCAATCTCAGCAGTAATCACAAGATTATGTTAACACAAACAAGCTGAAACCATAACATGTAACCATCAACCAACAGTTTTTGTTGTTTCTGCCAAGAAGCCTTTTCTGTAAAATGTGATTACTTACCCACATTTTACAGAAGACAATCAGAATGACTACTGTATATGTACTTTATATAGCTTGTAAGCACAAGCACTTTAATAAATTCATGGAAGTGTTTGTACACTTTTCTCAGTGATGCAACTTGAGGAAATGCAGAGCGCAGAAACATCAAGCATCAAGTTCCCCGATGTAAATAATCAAGAATATTAATGACAATTTGAAGCAGCTAAATCACAAGTTACCTTTCAGTGTTTAATCACACTTCCACTAAATTACGTCTTAATACGTAACAATATGGATCATGTTGGCAGGTGGTTTGATCTGTTCGTCTGCATCTCAGCCTTTATCAACTCTGTCTGACTGAAAGGGGGTGGGGCGATTTAAAGCACTTCTAATAATGTGACCGTAAATGTGAAGACCAGCATCACAAAGACAAAGATCACAAAGAAAACAGACAGGTGTGAGTGTACAGTATGAATATGAAAGGCAGAGATGTAGGAAAGGTGTAGAAGAATACACACATGTAATAATGCATACACACATTTGATACTGTATTCATGATGCTCTAATCTCAATCACATCATGTTACATTTTTTAAATGAATCACCCTAAATTAATTATTTGTATGTTTGGTGCTCACTAAGGTTTTCCAACTCGATCCCCATGAAGTCAAACTCAGCAGTGTGAGACCCGCCACATCCGTGGACTGCGTCGCTCCAGCATAAATGACAGGAGGGTGCATAAAACCTCACCAACTTGCCACATTAGAACTGAAGACGGCGCAGACGAACACTCACCACTCACAAATGTGTTGAATTTTTCTCCACTCCAGTGCTTTTGTAATATATATGTCTATAGTGGAGAGCAATTCACAAGATTTCTCAGCTTTAGTATTTCATGCTGCCCTCAGCATTTGTAATAAATATGCCATGCTCTGATGAGTCAAAGTTGTTCTTCTCATTGTATTGTTTCTTTTTTGTTGTTTTAGTTACACATTTTCCACATGCAGTGGAGGACACTGTCTCTATATGGCCTTGCTGATCCAAGAATGAAATTAGTGCAAAGCATTAAACATCCATGGTTTACTGTCTGTAAGTATAACAATGGAGAGAAATCTCAAATTATCAGAAAAATATTATAGCTAGCGAGCAAATTACAAATATTTTTATTTCATTTGTGGTTGTTTATTTCAGGATCCATATGGAATGGGGTCAACAAGACCTTATGAAGACAAATATAACAAAGCTGCATTGTTACATTTTACCTGATAAACTGTTGTCATATACAGTACAAGACACATATACTTCTTATTTTTAATGCTGTTAAAATAGTTGTTTCACAAAAAAACATTTCACTACAGAGTACTATAGTATCTCAGCATAGCTGTGATAATTTTCTTGGTTTAAACATTGATGTATATCATACATATATCTTCCAAGATTTACACAAAAGACTTCAGTACTAAATATTTGTAAGCCATGTTGCTTTGGATTTGACTGCCTTTCTAACAATATCTGGACTTTTACAGTCCTATTAAAGCTCCATAAACCCCCAGGATGTATTAAAAGATTTTCAATTTCTTTTTGGATGCTTTAAAATATACTATTGTCAGATTCATTATATGAATATAAAAATCCATATTTAAATCTATATTTACATGTATAAATATAAGCCCTATATATACTGCAAAACTGTCTTATGTTGTAAACTCTAAGTACGGTGTAGATTTTATAGCAGGTTTTTTTTTTTTTTAACAATCGATACAATGAATGTTTTTACTAGCAATAGCAAACCCTGCGTGTTGTTAGAAAAACATAAAATGACCATTTGCCTGGAAAAATAGGATTGTAGGACATGAAATGTGAGAGAAAACACAAGTAAAGAACAATAAGGTCAGGTCTATTTTTTATAGGGTTTTTTATCATTATATAAGACTGTTGAAATTGCAAGGCTCCTATTTATATTTGTATTTAAATAAATGTTATTTTATGCCAAATAAAATCTTATCAAATGCAACATTAACTCATGATTTAGACAAAAAAAGAGGCAACAATTAAAATTTTTATTTAGTGGAACTAGAAAGAATGACACCGTTGCCACCCGTGCATTGACGTGGGTATTTCACTAAATGTTTTTTTGTTGTTGTTGTGTTACAAACTGTATTATTCATGATGAGAATCACATCTCAGGACATTCCCTCTGTTAATAATTCTACACCGCTTCCATCCAGCACCTCTGTTGCTTCCATACATGCTTTCTTCTGCCATACCAGGAACTTCTAGTAATAATTCCCGTTGTCAATCTGCTTTCTAGACCAGAGGGTCACTCCGATCTTTTGGTGTCGGTGCCTGAAATAATGTGTGCTGTGATGCAGGACAGGACACCGGCAAGCAGCATCAGACAGACAACCCAATTAGAATCAAGCGTTTCCTGTCTCTAGGCAACCCTGGCATTGAGCATGACCCGAACCGGCCAATTACAATTCATCTCCCTGTCCCACTGACACTTTGATGTTCAAGAAATATATAATGACTTCCTCTGAAACACATTTACCTAAAAAAAGCCTCCACATCTCAACACCATTACTTAGCATGTTTTGAAAGGAAACAACTATCTTGAGTAACATTGCTTGGATTATGATGAATAGAAAGTTCCTAAGCAGGTTTCTGATCCCAAAACTATTTTAAGAGTCTTATTTAACAACAAAATCCTTGCCAAGCAATAGGCAATGATGTTTGGTGCTTAATCTTTGATTTAAGCCAAAAGCATTCAATCCATTCAAACCTTTATGCCATATCATATATCATATATCTATATGCTTCACTTGCTTTACATCTTGAGCCCTGAATATGAACATAGCGACACAGTAAAAGACTGTCCTGACTCTGAATGATGAATATATGTATAATTGACCACAGAAATGGACAAAAGACAGCAAATGAGACCAGGAAGGGCCAGAATATGAGTTAAAGAGACAAAGAGCTGTGGTGAGCTGAGGACAAACAACTGACTGCACAAGAGAACCTGATGTATGTCATGTATAAAGGCAGCGGTGGGGGTGGGGTGAGGATTTGGATGAGGAGGTGCTGAGCAGTTTACAGTCTTCTTAACCAAAACTGTGATTGAGTCTGACCTTGTATAAAATGGACATGCTCTGTGTGACAGATTGGGTGGTGAAGGGACCAATAAATACAATGTGAGCTGTAACATCCTTTCTTTGCGTTCAAACTACTACAAAAAGCCAATAGGGGGCGATATAGAGGTGTTCCCTAACTGTAGTAAGAGACCCTTCCTGTACTGTTGTTGACACCACATTAATATCATCAGTGATTAGAGGAAGAAAGGGCTGCTAAAACACAAATACAGAAGCTGCATTTTAAAACTAAAAGAATAGAAAAAACTTCTGAAGAGAAAGGGAACCCCTTAATGTATTAGATAACAAAACTCTGCTTAAAGGTACAACAAACATACTGGAACTCCCTCAGCTTATATTAACTTCAAGTAAGGTATGACGAATGTATTGACAGATAGAAGATTTAGCAGGAAGAAAGGGCTGCTAAAACACAAATACAGAAGCTGCATTTTAAAACTAAAAGAATAGAAAAAACTTCTGAAGAGAAAGGGAACCCCTTAATGTATTAGAAAACAAAACTCTGCTTAAAGGTACAACAAACATACTGGAACTCCCTCAGCTTATATTAACTTCAAGTAAGGTATGACGAATGTATTGACAGATAGAAGATTTAGGTTCAAGGAAGATAAGGATAAAACACACACAAACTTTACATTTCTGCATCTATTTATAAAGATTTTATTGTGTTAAATATCCATTTACATTCTTGAATTCACCAGCTTTTACTCAATTTTGAGGGGGGAAAAAACCTAATATTTACGCTTTTTTCCCCACAAAATGGAGTAAAGTCTGGGGAATTCAAGAATATTTCACACAATAAAATCATTCCAAAACTGTACAAATGTTTTCCTTCTGCTATGGAACACAAAAGCTGACACTTTGAAAAATGCTTCGGTATTTGACCATATAATAACAGTCAGTGGTGTCCAGATTTGTTTTGGACAAACACATTCTTCAAAATATCTTCACAGAAGAAAGAAAGGTATACAGGTTCAGAGTGTCATTAGGGACAGAATTTTCATTTTTGTGTGAACCATCCTTTTCATTTCTACTGTAAATGTATGAGACGTGAACTTATTCCCCTACAATTACTCTACAGTTATAATAGTTGAAATGAGTGCACACAGAACATCCTCACAAAGAGACAATACATCAGTCTGCCCAGCGACTGAAAAAAAGCTAGCGGTGCCGACAAGTAGAATTTTTCAGACTTCAAGGTTAGTGTGTGTATTTGTATGCGAGAGATGGACGTATGTATTTGTGAGACAAAGATAAATGAGGTTTAGAAAGAGATGCAACGCCTCAGCTGCACTCAACCTTCCGACACTGATCAGTAGATTGATTTGAGTGACAAGAAGAACTAATGTACGTCAATCAACAGCTAAAATAGCCTAATGCAGAAAATAGGAAGATGCTTTGCGCACAAACAGAGATTCAGAACCAGTGATGAACAACTTTTGAGTTATTTAAACTTAGTAATGGCCACATTATACATATACAGCCAGCTGTGAGGACATACTACGTCCTGCAGACGTAGCTCGATCAGCAGTCTATTGTGTAACTACTTCCACAACAAGCATCCACTTTAACAAGCATAATGCAGCACAGATTGGCAGTTCACATCAATAACTCTTGTTACGAGCATAATGACGTTGATGAGCAGAGATTGGTTCGTCTGTTTGGTTCTGATTAAAAGCAGAATCAAGATACCTACGAGTACACACACACACACACACCACCGTCAGCTCTTCATGGTGTGAAGCGCTGTTCTTAGGATGGTGATAGGCCTACTCGCCTTCATTTAGCAAGGACACGTTAGCAAGGGCAGCAGGTAAATAAACCAGCCTGCTCTAAATATAGAGACTACACTCCTGCCCTTCATCCACATGAGAGATAGAAAGAGAGAGTGAGACGAGAGAATGATAGACGGAGGAGATACAGACTCCTTCTTATAGAGAAGAAGAAAGACTGAAGAAAACAGAAGTCAGGAGACACTGAACAGGATACGGCAATGACTTCTGGAAACTAGTCGGTAGAGAGAAAGTTGCAGTACAGTTATAAGAAATAATTGTGGCTTGATACGGGTGCTCCATAACTTAAAAAAGAACAGAGGAGGAAAAGAGGTGTTTATGGACATTAAATGCCACATTTAAGGGACAGTTCACCCAAAAATGACAATTCTGTCATTTATTTATTTACCAAATCTGTATGAACACAAAAGGAGATATTTCAGTTTCAGCTGTTTGAATCTATATTATGAAAGTCAGTGGGGTGCAAAACTTTTAAGCTCCAATAAGTACATGAGGATAGCTGTCTTCTAAAACAACACAGACAGTTTTGTCAAATTAAGATAGATATCAACACAAACATACAGATTATATCCAGCACTGCAACACAAACCCGAAAGGGAAACTAACATCAAAACCTACTGGTTCTCACACATAACAGGACGTTTCCAAGCTTATTTTCATCGTTTGCTGTCAGCTGTGTATACATTCACTGACCAGTGTGATTTGAGATTGAACCAATGCTTAAATTTCAGTCTGCTTTTCATGCAAAGTAATAACACTGCTTTTAAAGGGTTAGTTCATCTAAAATTTTTAATTCTGTTATTAATTACTCAACCTCATGTCGTTCCAAACCCGCAAGACCTTTGTTCATCTTTGGAACACAAATTCAGATATTTTTGATGAAATCCAAGAGCTTTCTGACCCTCCATAGACAGCAACGCAACTGACACATTCAAGGCCCAGAAAGGTAGTAAGAACATCATTAAAATAGTCCATGTGACATCAGTGGTTCAACCGCAATTTTATGACGCTACAAGAATACATTTGTGAGCAAAGAAAACAAAAATAAAAAGACTTTATTCAACAATGTCTTCTCTTTCGTGCATTCCTCTCCTCGCAAACAAGGCGCAGCACATCAGAATGCCAGCTCCTGCGTCATCAGCATCACACGCATGCGTCGTGGTACTCTCGTGAATTGACACAGAAGAGAAGAAATTGTTGAAAAAAGTCATTATTTTTGTTTTCTTTGCGTATAAAAAGTATTCTTGTAGCTTTATAAAATTACAGTTGAACCACTAATGTCACATATAGACTATTTTAACAATGTCATTACTACCTTTCTGGGCCTTGAACTTGGTAATTACGTTGCTGTCTAAGCAGGGTCAGAAAGTTCTCGGATTTCATCAAAAATATCTTAATTTGTGTTCCGTAGATGAACAAAGGTCTTGCATGTTTTAAATGACATGAGGGTGAGCGACTGACTGTTCACAAAGAGCTTGATTGACAGGCGATCTGACCAATCATAACATCGAATCCGCCATCTTGTCCAACAGCTACGGCCGTAAACTAACAATAAATGAAATTTTCTACCTATTATATTATGTTTTACTAATGTCTACTACATCCACCCCATCCCTAAACAATAATGCAAAAACAGGAAATATTGTTGTACAGTGTGACAAAAATAACGCTATATTCATGTGTGCATGCCCAGTAGCTGCAGCTGTATCTCTTCTAGCCTTAACCACAAATCAGACAGGAGAGTAGATTAACTTTGGTGTACTTAAACTTGAAAAATTATGTGTTCTGCGGTTGAAATAAAATACGTTCTGATGTTTATTAATGTTTATTTTATGTTTAAAGTGCATATGAAAAGACGATCAGTTCACGCGTTTGAAGTGAGGCAGTACAGTGATCTGTCACAACACATTAAAGAACCACAAAATGCTATTTATTGGTTGACTTTCTTTAAAAAATGACAAAATTTGAAAGCTGAGAGTCCTTGTTTCTTACCAGAAGAAACCTGCTCCGTCTTGTCCTCTTTGCTCCGCAATGTATTTTTTACTGCATGAGAACATGATGTGTAGTGTGAGAGCGGCATTGTTTGTCGGAGATAGCAACAGTAAGTAAGAAGGGCTTTGCGAAGGGTTAATTAACGACATCATTTTTATTTTTAGGTGAAGTATCCCTTTAAGTTCTGGACTCCTTACTTTCTGAACAGCTGTGACGTGACATGTGGCCAAGTATGGTGACCCATACTTGGAATTTGTGCTCTGCATTTAACCCATCCTAAGTGCACACACACACAGCAGTGAACACACACACACACACCGTGAACACACACCCGGAGCAGTGGGCAGCCATTTATGCTGTGGCGCCCGGGGAGCAGTTGGGGGTTCAGTGCCTTGCTCAAGGGCACTCAGTTGTGGTATTGAAGGTGGGAGAGAGCGCTGTACATTCACTCCCCCCACCTACAATCCCTGCCGGTACGAGACTCGAACTTCAAGAGAGTCGGACGACTTCCCCCGTTAGCTTAAACATTCTTCAAAATAACTAATTTTTTGTTAATCAGAATAAAGATATAATCATACAGTGTTGGAACAACATGAGGGTGAGTAAAATGATGCCACTTTTTAAATTTTGGGAGAGCTAGCTCTTTAAGTGCACTTATGCAGAACATTTGACATAGACAGATAATAGAGTAGGTGAAAGGACACAAAAATGTCTGTGACCCAAGGCTTCCTCTGCACCACACCATCTGTCCCTCTCTCGCTCTGTGTCTGTGTGAAATATATTCCTCTGCAAGCCTTAAAAGGATGAGAATGATGTCAGCTCAGTATTCAAATCCAAGAAGAATAAAAGACAGAAGGAAAGAGATAAAAAAGAAACCAATTTGTTAGATGAAACAAGTCATTCGTGTGTGTGTGTGTGTGTGTGATTTAGAACGTCTACTGTGCACCAGCTCTCTTCTGGGACAAAATGTTCTGTCAATCTAGCCAGACAGACTTTCTAATTATAGGCTACACTCTAAAAAATGCTGGGTTAAATACAAGCCAGTGCTGGGTAAAATAGGGACAAACCCAGCAATTGGGTTGTTTTGACCCAGCGGTTGGGTTACTACCCAGAAGGTTGGGTTAAGCATTTAACCCAACCGCTGGGTCAAAACAACCCAATTGCTGGGTTTGTCCCAATTTTACCCAGCACTGTGTTGTACTTAACCCAGCATTTTTAGAGTGTACAGACACAAGGTGGAGGAGATCTTATTAAAAGTAAAGATTAAAATTCCCTCTGCATATGAAAATCGCTGTCTAACATGACCAGCACTTATTTGCAAGCTCACCGAACATTACACTGCAAAGAAGCTCATATCAGTGATATGTGTGATTGATAACTGGGGATGTGTTCGAGTGAAATGCATGTGAATCAGGAAACAAGGGCCACTGTTCACTGTTCAATATACTAATAATAAATAGTTTTTTGCACATAAAAGTTGAGACTTTTATTTAAACTGTCATATCATCTTCATAACACATCACAAAGATGAACCCAAGTGTTTCAACACACACACAGGATGAGCAGTGAGCGAAAAGTCTCTTAAAGATTTAGTTTCTTATGACCATACCAGTTCCGGATAAGAGGGAATTCCACATTGTCCAAAAAGCCCATTAGCACCCAGTAAAAAATGTTAAGCTGTTTTGGTGATATTTTTTCCTTTCTCTGTATCTCTCTCCCTTTCTGTCTGCAGCGTTAGTCTTTTTCTTTTACCTAAATAAGAGCTGTGTGTGTGAGTCTGTGATTGACTGTGTGTTGGAGTGAATGAGAAGGCAGGGGCTCAGAGGTGCCAGAGCAGCACAGGGGCAGAGCTAACAGCTTAGAGACAAGACTGACGCAGGTGTTGGCATCCTCAGAAATACCACACTTCATCTTGCATTCCCTGACTCCAACCTGTCTTCTCACACATCACACACTCGCTCTAGGGCTGCAGCAGTGACACACACACACACACTGCATGTCTGAGCCATATGAACTCATCAGTCTTTAGACGCAGTGCTATAGAAATGCTGTAGTTTGGAGCTGAGTTTGCGGTGGTGTCTGTGTGACAGACGACCCTTGAGGTGCTGCTGCAGCTCAGAGACTTTTACAATGTCAGCTAGGGTAAAGACATCTCTCATCCACTGTTCCTCAGAGAAACAAGAGGGAGAAGATTGTGAAGATGACCAGAGGGCCGGAGGAGCTGATCTACAGTGAAATACAGTATATATACTCTATATACATAGCATATATAACAGAAGTCTATCATACTCACCAAGACTGCATTTATTTGATATATTACGTTTCTATTGTAATATATTTTAAAATGTCATTTATGCCTGTGATGACAAAGTTGCATTTTTAGCAGTCATTGCTCCAGTGTAACATGATCCTTCAGAAATTTTTCTAATATGCTGATTTGCTGCTCATGAAACATTTCTTATTATCAATGTTGAAAATAGTTGTACAGCTGAATTATTTTGTGGAAACCATGATACATGTTTTTCAGGATTCCTTAATGAATGGAAAGTTCAAAAGAGCAGCATTTATTTTATCAAGGATTTTTTTGTTACATTACAAATGTCTTTACTGTCCCTTTTAATTAATTAACTGACTGTGCATGGTTGAATAAATGTATTAAGTGACATTTTAATTTTATTGACATTGGTCTGACAAATAAAATAGACAAATATATTCAAGCAGTTAAATTAATGATCATGGGTTTTCACAATATCCTACATCTATCTGTAATATTTATCACATGCTTGGTATCACTCTTTAGATATCAATTAAAGAAATTCTGGTGCAAAGATTTTTCATTTGTTCAATGATAAAACCATGTTACTGGAAAACAACATGGGAAAGACTTATACCTGCAATTACCTCGTACTTCCTTAGTTCGGTTTCTTTTTGAAAAACATTTTCCAAATTACGCTTCATCCACACCATCTCTTTTAATAGCAGTTCAGAGTGTGTGAGATCTCTGGCCAGTCTGCAGCTCCTCCTCTGTGCTCTCCTGCTTTAATCTCTATTTGATGTGATTTCAGCAGCCATCTCTAATACGAAGATACCTGACAGAATTACAGGACTGCTGCAGAGAGCAGTGAGATTCACTTTCTTGTGGCTTTTTTGGGGGGGGGGGCAATGTGGAGCTGTGAAGTTTAGTTGAGATTACCCAGTCTACAGTTTTTATACTAGGCTTTGAACACAGGAAGTGCATGCTAACTTGCTCTACAATTAATTGACCTCATTCTAATGTGATACAGCAGCATATAGTTTTAACCTGAAACTTTGGTCTTTGGATCTTTCGCATATCATGAATGTTCAATATTTTCCCTTCATTGAAAGCGTAAGAAAATAGTAATAAATCAATCAATCGATAAACAAATAACACTTATTTAGTAAGCCAGTAAGATGAAAATAAATATAGATGATTATGTTTTGATGCTGGTATGCCAATATCTATATCTTTAAAAATGGTCTAAATACCCAGATCACATTTCAATGTGATTAAGTCAATGAAAGGACAAACAGTCTAGTGATTTAGTCACTGATGTTCATCTATCATATGGCATAGTCCAATTTTTATAGGCTTCTTAATGTGATGCTAATTTGGTATTACGTTTCCAGTTTAATAGCGACAGCAGCTTAATTATCAGCTAAGCAGAAAGTTGAATAATGAGCGGAGAGGCTGATGTCTAGTATTGAGGGGACTCTGTTAGTTCTGGGTGACAGACTCGTAAGGAGCAATTACACCCACCCAAGTCCTGTCTGACAGTTTTATGCTTTAACATCCATTTTTTTTATATCCTCTATCCTCTGCTCGGCTTTAAAAGTGAGACCTATGAAGAGTGGCTGAAAAAGGCGACTGAGCTATAGTTGACGTCACCCTTTGGTCTTTCTAAGGATCCACCCGAGAGAAGAATAATTATTACATATCTGAAAACAAGATTGATTCGACTTTTTATGCCCACAGAACACTAAATCTTCAGGATGAAGGTGGGCAGAAATGCAGAGTCATTGTATCTCACTTTCATACTCATTATGTGATCATGCCAAATGATTATAATAATTCAGTCAACACATTCATTTTGGGAACAAGTCCTGCCAGGACTGCACTCATATTACTGAACTAAAAATCTTGCATGGCAGTATGCTGTTCAGTGCTACAAGTTTACCTGTTACAAATGCATCTGTAACCCTTTTTGGTTCCTGCATACCCTTGTGCAGACCCTTTCCTACAGACTCTTTCCATTGCTGTCTACACCAATTACATTATAGAAATTGATGAGAGGAAAGAGGGGCCAAACTCTTAATTACTTTTGCTGCAAGAAAGTGCATCACTGTCTGTTTACCTTTGATCCAGTTTCCCGGCAGTAAAAAAGGGTGCTGTACTAAATCAAGAAAACGTATGCATTTAGCCTGAATGCAACCAGATCCACACTCACATTTAACACTGACATTTAACGAGCTGCTTTTTTGAAAGGTTATCATACGTGTTTATTTGACATGTCTTTGGACAAGTTGATCATAGCCACAGACCCCAGCTCATCTCAGTTTGGAAAGGCCAAAAGAATTTGCATCCTCCAGACATACTCGCCATCTTGGCAGGACATATTCGGAGAGTGTGGGGAAACAGATTATGAAAAAATGAAGTTATCAGATGATTTACACCTTCCATGCAGAGCTATTGCCCGAGCTTTATCTGAACTTTGATCAGTTGGCACTTATAAAATATAATAAAAACTTATAGTAAATACAAATGACTTTTTTGGTTATGTATGGTGAGAAATATGTCTCCAGTTTCATAAGAAAATAAGAAATGTAGTAAAGGCCTTCAGATCATGCAAATGTTGTGTCAGAGATTTTGTACTCTCTGACTCCTTTATTACACTGACATTGGGAATTATTTGTAACATCACTGTGTAGTCGATAGTACATACAAACACTATGTCAATCCCTTTTCATGGATGGGAAATCCCATTTGATATAACTTTGAGGCAGATTCCCAAATTCAAGTCCCCAGGCATCATAAGGCCAGGAAGCACTTGCAGATATAGAAAATGACTTTTTTCAACACAATTATGTTTTTAAAATACAAAAGATAAAGAACAATTAGCCAAGCAAACTGACCCTAAATAAACATAAACATAAGTATCACAAAGCAACAAGCAATTAATACAATTTCTTGGGTGAAAGCAAAACTTTTACAACAGAACTCAAAAGTTTTGTAAGCGAATGTATTTAAGTTCCTCTTAAGTGTGTTTCCTGAGTGAGAAAATGATTTAGCTCACGAGTTCAGTTCACATCATTCTGACTGAATCATAAACCGATTAAGTATAATCATAAACCCACATGACCAATTCATTGAAAAGACGTGACTTAAAAAAGTGATTTGGGTATAACGTATTCTAATGACTTTTCCTGGTAACGCAGTAATGTAATGCATTACATTTTAAATTTATATAATTTGATTACAGTTACTAATGCCAATAAAATTATATTACTTAAGTTACAAATGCAGTGTTAAAAAATATGAAGTAAAATCATGTTTTGCGCATCAGTATGCCTTATAATAAATCACCGGAGAATGCGAGCTAAAATGCAGACGAGTCCTACAACATTTAGATGCAATGAAAGTTGCCTATCATATTTCAAAATGTTTCACTCGGTTTTTACATATTTTAGTTTGGCATTATAATTTAGGAAAAGTTCAACAGGTGAATGTGTACAATTTTATGTCACAATAACACTAATATAAGTAAAAATAAATGACTCATCAGAATGAGATCCTCCATTGTATCAAGCCACGTCGCATCGCATTCTTTTGAGGTAAATTCATGGCTTATTTCTTCACAGTTGCGTCTTCTTCCAAAAATGAAAAGTAGCCATGATGACCTTGATGAATCTTTCTTTGTTTACAGAGGTGATGTGGGCATTTAGATGTTAGCGCGTCTCAAGCCTGGTTTCACGTGAATGATTATCTTATAGTGCGCGATGTGCATGGGAGTGATCACATTAGGTGAGCTCAGACGGGAAAGACTGTATCTCGAGTTGGGTTCATACGGATTAATTTATCAGAGAATATTTGTTTTCTACATGATATACTTCATTTAAAATAGACACTTCAAGCTTTCTTTAGATTTTTATTTTTCATGTCTGTGTGTAAGTAAAAATGCAAGTGATCATTCAAGTCAATATTAAATACTGAAAGAACTATGAGTTTCACTTTGTAGTGTATTTTTTTAGGTTTGATAACTTGAAAAGTAGACTTGAAAGTAACTTGAAAGTTAAGTAATTAGTAATCTGATTACTTTTTAAATGCAGTAATCAGCAATGTAATCAAAGTACAATTTTAAAGAAGTAATTAGTAATTTGTACTGGATTACTTTTTTTTGAGTAACTTACCCAACACATTCGTGAATCAGCATGGCTAGTTGGGAATCTTTCTGCATGTCAAATCATTTCCCCAGTAGGTGGCGACAAGTGACTTTCTTTTAAGACTTTTTGAATTATTTATGAGCGAGTCAGTTGAATCCTTCAATCAAAAACACTGATTCATTTGAATGAGACAAATGAATAATTTACTCAACCTATTAGTTTTAAAAGGCTGATTCATTCAGTAAGCCAATACGTCTTAATGAATGTGTCACTGAATCATTTACTCAGCCAATCTGTTCACTACTGAGGAGTGTTGTTTAATGCTCCTGTGGCTTTGTTCGGAACTCACTTTTCATTCGCAAAGTAAATACAGAATTGTTTACTGAACTGTTGCATGCAATATCACACAATTGTGCTGGCTCCTTTGTTTTGTTTGAGTGCAATAACATTCCAATACAGAGATATAATATGACATATATTGCCATATCAAAGAGTGATATTGCCATATAAGTTACCTATAAGGCCCTGTATAATTTTCACATATTTACATTCTCTGGCTAGATGATGATTTAAGTTTATAACATAAAATTTGTATATGCACATACATAAACATACATGTTTGTATTGGTTATATATACCTTAATGCATGAAATTGTCCTAATTTGAACAGGTTTCATTTCTGTTTTTACTTCATATGACAATATATAACAATACATTTAATATATGTATATATATTACATTTGCGTATGGGTTGCAGCCACTGTAAGCAGTTAAGATAACTGAAGGTGGTGATGGTTCATATTCAGTGAGACAGATATCAGTAATCACTGGCCATTATATGGCAAGTATAGGGAAGCGGAATATGCTCTGTGATTGTGATCTTATTGGTGTTGGAGGGCAGAAAGAGGACAGGGATTGGCTCCCAAACTTGTCTGGCATGGTAATGGACTGTGATAATGCTATTGATGACAGCATAATGGCTGCCTGTGACCATGAATTAAATCAGATCTGTGATGATATTTGTTCAGCTCTCACATGGACTGCTTTGTGGACAAAAGATAATACTGAGGCAAAGTAAGGCGAAAGAAAAAGAAAGAGATCAGAGAGGGGCAGAGAAAGAAAAGGAGAAAAAGAAGAACGAGAAGTGGATGACGTAAAGGAACAAGAAGGAGAAGGGAGAAAAGAATGATATGGACAAATCTGTTAGAGGACTTGTTGGCATTGTGAAGGCCAAACGAATGGTCAAGACCATTGTTTCTGTAGTACTACATGTCCAAGCATAGCATGGCACAGTCACTTGTGTTATTCAGAGCTCTTTGTCAGGGTGCGAAACCCTTTAAAATGGTCTCAGGGGTGAAGCCCTACCTTGAGCGGAGCGGAGAAGAGCAGAGGCCTGCTTCTATCTCTCAATCTGTGCCTCTCAATCCCAATCACAGGCACATTGTTCTCATCATGTTGTGGAAAAGGCTTTTGACAGGGCACAGTGATGAATCACCCACGCCAGTCTTTCAGCAAAGGAAATAGAGTGAGCAAGTGAGCGAGAGAGAAAGAGAGAGAGCAAGAGAGATGGAGCGACGGGGCCTCACAATGTAAGGGCAGCAAAGAGGAAGGAGAAAAGAGGGAAAAAAACATCAACCGCATAGCATTCAATTCATTTCTGTACCTCTTTCATGTCTGGCTCTTTTCATTGGTGCGACAGTGTTTTAAAGTTATTCGCTCCTTTTTTTTCAGGATCAGGTTGAGCAAATAGCAAGAAGCAGAGGCTGAAAGAGGAAGTGCTTTTACCTGAGCAGAGGTGCTGATGGCCGTGAGCTCCCTGTTATGTTAGAGACACTTAGAAAAACAAACGTTAAACAGACCCAATTCCTTAACTAATGAGCTAGCATTCTAATCTCTGTCAGAGTTTAGCCTGACATAAAGAGAAAGCGCCACATCAGTTTCTTTTTTTATCATTATTTCAAAAAGCTATATTTCTGGAGGCGAGAGACATATTTTAGAAATAGATGTTTAAATGTATCTTTTAAATGTATCATGTAAATATCTCAAAATCGACACTATATAAATATTATATATAAATACAATAAGAGGGTCTTCCTAATTCCCAAAATAACTAACTAATAATTTATATAGATACATTTCATTTATATAGATGTTCGTAAAAATATTTGTAAGGATATATGAGACAGTGATCATGTTTTTATCTCAAGAATGATATATAATTTCAGCACCTTCAAAAGTTTTGGGTCAGTAAGATTATTATTTTTTTTTTAATAAATAAATAAATTTCTAAAAAATTATATATCTTTATTTTTTTTTATGAAAGAAATTCATACATTTATACAGCAAGGATGCATTAAATTAAAAAAAACGTAAAGATATATATTTTTAATGATTTCTATTTCAAATAAATGCTGTTCTTTTGAACTTTTGAATCATCAGAGATTAAAAAAGTATCACGGTTTCACAAAAATATTAAGCAAGGATTATGTGACACTGAATATACTAAAATAGAAAACAGTTTTCACAATATTACTGTTTTTATTGTATTTTTGATCAAATAAATGCAGCCTTTGTGAACATAACAGACTTTTTTTCTAAACACAAATCTTACCAACCCACATTTAGTTTAATTGATAATAATAATAATAATAATAATAATAAAATCAACATTATAACCAACATAAGATACAATCACTCGTTGCCGTATTATGTTGATAAATCTTTCAAACTTTACATTATCGAGGTAATCATGAATTGATCTGACATTTGATCTGGGCTGGACTGCACTGATGTATAGGATTGTAGGATTAACCATAATTTACTGGCCAATTATGAAGCAGTTCGAATGCCAGGCTGAAACTGCATGCTTCCACCACACCTCCTCAAACCCCAGACTAAACAACACGTGCTGATTGACAAGTCCTAAAATTTGCTAGGCCTTCCCATTCTCGGCCTGCTGCCAACAAAACATCCTGCTTATTAGCAGACTAATTTCATTGTACTCAGGACTTTTAAACGAGCACAAAATGTTAAAGCCATTCACTACATCTCTACCAAGATAAATGGTCTTTAATAAGACACAGTGTGTTGCATAGTGAACTTCTCCTTGCCAAGTGCCTCAGGTCATACCTTTTTTAACCATCTGAGTAATTATGCACTTTATTCTTGGGCCATAAAACTTAAAACTTTTGCGCAGAGTGAGTTGGCCTGTGTTGATAAATGGGCTTTGGAGTGAACAGAATGCTTAGCTGGGCTAGTTAAAGCATGCACATTGCACATAAACAGGAAACGGGTCCAGGGCCCTGACTGCCACAGCTGTGGCGAAGGGTTCGCCTAGCGCATTGTGATCAGATACATATACATATTTCATAGCTATTCAGGTCTAATCTCCCAACCCCGAGATGGATTCTGTTTGGAAAGCTAGTGCAAACATCGCAAAACAAAAAAGAATGCTGATAATGGTCGCGACTTCCGAAAGTTTGCGAAACCAATGAGCTTTCTTGCTTTTTTTAACGACTTGTCTGAATCGACCTGTTGGGTGCTTTTTGTCTGAGAAAGATATTGCGCGCATAAAGGCCAACAAGGACGCTGAGAGCAGTAGGTTAAAAAGTGAGACGCACCCTTGGCTGACTGGGTTAGAGGGACTGACACCTGGGCAAACACTGCGAAAGACTCATCTGTCATCAACTCCGAGAGCGAGTTAGAAACTCAGCCGCTTTTGTCAAGCCACAACAAAAGGGAACATATGAATTAATTTAACACTTTGCATTCAGCGGTCTCTGAGGTTGAGGTCTTTTAAAGCCAATATTATGGGTCAATAAACATCCTAAATTCCTTGACTACATGCTGGACTTGATTTGCCTTATTGCTGTTGTTGTGCTCTCTGATCTCCTCGCTCCTACACAACTCTTCATTCAACGTGTCCAAGACAGACACAGCAATTATCCTCGAGTCTTCACGTCATACCTCCATTTCAAACCCGAGGCGTTGTGAATTTGAGATTAAGTAAGGCACAGTCGGAGATTACTAAAAAGTCTGAAAACGATGACATGTTTGTATTCTTTGTGCCTGGCCTTTTGTGATGCATACTTGGGGGCTGAGGAAAACTCTTGTGTGGCTGGGAATGCTAAGCCATTAAGGCCTAGATTCCACGGTGAGCTCAGAGCCGTACAAACTGTGAGTGTCACAATTACAGAAATCAGAGTATTAGTGACACGCTAACACCCCTTAGCCTTATTCAGTCTGAATATTTACACTGAGTCCGCTGACAAAAGAGTCATTATATGGAGACTTATTCCATTAGATATTCCATTTAATTCGATTCTAGGGACATCTGCAGAACACACACAGGGCTACAAAAATGTCCAAAATAAATGTACAATAATAATAATCACAATGGCTGTATCAGACATGCATCTTCAAAAAAAATAATAATTGTGCTTTTCCAATAATCATCAGTGTCAAGTGTGATCACACCCTTTTTAAATTATCAATGCTTCCGCATGTGATATGAGCACCAATATGTTAGCTGCTGACTGTGACACTGAGTTGAACATAAATCAGCTAAGCACATCAGAGATGAGCTTCAGAGACATTTCCATGGCAACACATGCACTGAAATCGCAGAGACTGATTGTTTTCTGTCAAAGGCCAGCTACACGGACAGAAAACCTTGAGAGACCACGTAGACTAGCACTGTGTGAAGGCTTTCACTTTTCAGCAGCTAAGATGAAGCACAGCACTCGGACTGCTGTGCATGTAGAAAAGAAACTCTAAGCTGTTTAAGTCAGCCAGTAATCCAGCTATAAGTGCAATGTGACATGACCACTGGGGACAATGAGTGCATGCTCATTCATTCATTGTCCCGTCAGCCTGATATCATCTCCGTGTTATCTAAATCTGCTACCAGCAGAGCAATGGGATTCTTACCATCGTTATTAATATGTTTGGACTAATCAGTGTCTTTATTACACCCTAAAGCTGCAGTAACAAGATTTTGCTTATTTGTGAAATCCCCACAAATCCTCAGAATGGCTGCCATAGATTTAAGGTTTTCTGTGAATGTTCCTCAATTCTTAACATCTATATTCACCAATTATTTCGTTTCTTGAGTCACTAGACAACACCTGTGGAAAGAGGGGAAACTACACCCCCTATTGCTGCTTGTTTTTTTTCTTTTATAGTTGCAAATATTTGTTCATTATGTCACAAATATTGTGCATAATTTGTAGTATTTTGGTGTATGCATGCAAGTGAAAGGCTGTGGAACAATGTAATTCTGACATGTATTTGCTAAACCAAATCGTTCTAAACTAGGCACAATAAAACCTGACGTGATGTGCAAATAACTTAAGTACGTAATAGTGCTAAAGTACTACTCAATGTTACTGAACTACGTAAACATTTACAGTATATGCTTTGTTCAAATATATTACCAACAGAGTAACCATATGCTGTATACTCTTATACTAACCTTTCATTCAATCGATCCCTCTTTCAAAGGTTGGTTTGTTAAAGACAATTAAATAGTAACAGTAATTGAAAGAGAAATACAGAATATGGCTATATGCTGTCTGTGTGTGACTAACTCACTGCTATATATAGGCTATAAAAACAGTGGAAATGAAATGTGACAAAAAAATAATGAATAGTGGCAGCAGGATAGAGCTTTAAAACAGAGAAGAATCACACTGAATTAAAACAAAAAGTGTCCACTTATCTAAAATCTATAAAAAAGAACACTAGCATGTAACATATAGAGAAAACAAATCATATATCTTTAAATGATTATTGGTGAATAAAATGATTCCACTGCTGAGTCATTTTTGTGCAGCTATGATATGCAGTACAAGCACAAACAGGAGCAAGCTTTTAAAAAGTTAGCGTGAGGATTAACACCCCTCCTATGGTAAATCTCTGTACTGCATGCCGATAAATCACTCCACTTAATTTCATTACATTTTCCATTAATCCACAGCATTTTTGGCAGTCAAAATATTTTGTCTTAATGGTTTACATACAGATTAAAAGCTTTTGCTATTGCCCTTGTGAAAGTTTGAAATGTAAGTGATTTAAGGAATTTCAGGAATCCTGAGATAATGAAGTGTATTTTATTTTAAATGTAGAATTATAAGTGCTGACCCCCATCTATCAGCCTGCTTTGTTATGACATACATCTCTTCAAAAGTGTTTCTGCTTTGAGAAGTCATGAAACATTGAATCATGAAATCATTAGAGTTTAAAAATGTGAGTTACAAGCTATTGACACCCACAGCCAAACCATCAGCAGCTTAACTGAGAGTAGCAAAATTTGCCCATTCTAAGCAAAAGTCATGTGATCAGAAATGGTGATCTTTGTAACACTGATTGAGTTTGGGATTTCTGTCACAATCTTAAAAACCTCCTGCAGTTCCACCACACACCCCTAGGGGATCACACATCAATATAACTATTACTTCACATGCAATGGGGGCATATTGTCACAAAAGGTAAACGTGTGTTCAGTAAGCAATGATAGTGGAACTATACACATATATTTTCTCACTCATACACTGTTTATCACCAAAAACTTTCAAGTAATATTCAAAATCAAAGAGGACACAAGACAGGAAAAATGCTTTCACACTGATGTGAAGTTAATGGTAAAATAGTAGTATTCAGCTTGTCTCTGTTTGCTGTAAAAAATAATAAAAGACTAGAATCACACATACTCCTTTGCATTACCATAACTATCCCTCTTCTTCTCAACTACAGTGTAAGGATGCATGTGCACTGCAATTTAAAGATGACAGTAGGAATGGGAATCTCTTCTAATGGTTAGATGGGCATCACTGATTGGGAGTACTCCCTTGTCTCCAGCTCAAGAAACCAGTCATAAAAGGATTGGATTCCTCAGACTGCACTGGCAAATAATAATTAACTCTCCTTTGGTCTCAGAGACACAAGCAATAATTGACAAGGCAGATCTAAAGACCTCAAAAGACACTTTACCATGTTCTTATGATGGATTAACATCAGAAAAGCATCCCAATAGGACATTATTCCAAATGCTCGTAATATTTTCAGGAGGTGAAGTGGCTGAGTAGACAACAAAAGGACATTTAGCCCTGCAGTCTGTATATAGTCTCTATTGCCATATATCCAATTATCATAAATCACACTGAGCAGAATGTCAGAATTTGTGTTACTGGGAAAATGAACACTTACAGATTAATATGAAAAACATAATGAAGAGGAAGTGTGTGCGCATGTGTGTGTCAGCACTATATGGTGGAACAAATTCTCTATACAGAGAGACATGCACAGATGCCCTTGCTCTCCTTATACGGTTTGTACATTTTATCATCTCCTCGGCAGAGGTGTGTCACTGCACTGTTCTCAATCTGATCTGACAGAGTGCTGGTGTTTTCAGTGATACAACATCTTAGCAAAGTGCTCCAAAGACGAAGCCATGTTTTATTCATTCCATCTTTATAACCCATGAAAATAGACAGAGATGTAACTTCGTCCTAGTCAAACATGCTCACTGGGTCTGACAGAACTAAGTTTTCACACATTCCTACCAAGCTTGGCCTAAAATAATTGATTTGCATTAGTCGTTATTCAACCATTCATTTAAGCAGTTTTGTGGCCATATTGTTATTAAAATTACGTCTCACGATTTATTTATTTATTTATCTTTTAGAGCACAAATACAGTATTGGTTCTTTACAAGTTCATCCCTGTGCTGAAATATGTAGCTGTAAAATCTCTGATCTGTTCCCAACATCTGCCGGATCTTAAAAAGATACATTTATAATAATTATTATTTTATTATATGATATATCAACTATATTATTTTAATTGCTGTTTGGTAAATGTAATTGTTTTTATCAGGACTTTTTGATATGCCCCTAAAATATACCAATGCAGATCAATTAGTACTGGAGTCCTTTAAGCAACAACCATGATCCTGAACATTTGACAGATGTTATAGCATAAAGTAAATGCTCTCATAAATGTGCACTGATTCTGGATGAGGCCAATCACCACTTCCTTTCATCCAGAGCAGAAATTTACACTATACAGTAGCTCTGGGCCACTGACCACCATCAATATTTTATCAGGCCCCAACCCTGACACATAATTTTTTCATGTGACACTTAAGCTGCTGTGGAGAGGCATGTCAGAAAAACTGCATTATTTTGTTCACTGGGATAAAAGATTGTTAGGGATACAAAATGTTATTTCTCTCGTATGTGCACACATATTTCAAATATGGCATATATATTGTAAATATTCATAAGCAATTCAAGTTGACCTACAGCAAATGTGTGATTCATAAATATAAGATCTCCAGAAGGGAATTAAGGCCAAGACAGAATACCACAGCATGACTTTTCTGGCAAAGGCCTAAAGTCATAACCTTTATTGCTAAACAATGGTAAAATAAATCCAGCCAAATACTGACTGAAAGAGAAGCCAGTCCAAACATATGCAATAAAAATTGCATAATTTAACTCACACTTTTACTTCACTTCACATTTTCTAATAAACAGAAGTAATGTCCATTGTCAAAAGGACTAAAGTGAGGTGACAAACAATTTACTGATGTAGAACTCATAACAATTACAGTCGGATATTATGGAGGGTGAGATCAAGAAAGAGAGAAAAAGAAGATTGTTCTGTTTGCCCAACAGTGGTATTTGAACGACAAGGATGAGAAAAGATTTGTGGTAAAAAGGAGGTGTGGGGGGTATAGGTGGAAAAAAAAAAAAAAGCACAAGAACTTTTCAATAACTCTGCCGAGTGTTGAGGCCTCAGCCCTGCCTGTCTGTTGCCCTGGGTGCGTGTGAAATGCTTCCAGTGAACAAAGTAAGCCATGGGTGCATCCCAAAGGCCTTTGTGGCCAAAGCCTGGTGAAGAGGCTCTTCACAGCGCCAGCAAACACAGTCTACAGCCTCTCACCACAATTCTGCAGATCCTCCCATTGTGTCCCAACACACATTACACACTCGAGAGGGAAAGAGGAGAAACAAGGCAAAACTAATGAAAAGCTTTGAGTGGCTGCTCTTCTCGGAGCACACCCACACTCTAAAGCCCAAGAACTGCCCCAGACGCACACACGCACACATACCTCACTTCCAGCTAATAATTGCTATTGAAACACGTATTTGCTGTTGTTACCTGCACATCCTGCCACATCAAGTGGGATGGTTTTGCTGTGGTGTTACTTCAGCGACCTCGAGGGGGAGGCGTCCTATTCCTTATCACCATGCATCATGTAAACCAAAAAAAGTCTATTTCCTCCTCTCTGAAACAGTTAAAAAGAGGTTCAGCATCAAGTTAAGTAATGTGTGTGGGAAACGTCAAAACAGGTAATGCATGACAAATTGTACTGAAGCAAACTAATGCTGGTTAGTACAAATACAGTTTTCACAGAATAGTCCAGCCAAAGAATTGTGCTCATGTGTATATGTGTGTACACATTCATAACAGCATAAACAGGATGACAGTTTTAAAATTAGTGCAAAGCCTTTTCATTTTTTATTGGATGCAATAAAGCAAGAAGTCAAGAAAACGTTTGGCTTTTATTTTGAATTCTGATTCAAGTCCTTTTTTATACCGATACCTGGTACTAAACTATGACATTATGTCTTTAAGATACATTATGCTTGTGTCAGTGATGCACACATATGATTTGTCATCAGAAATTACAGGCCTAAAACTGAGATCTCTTCCCTTCACACCTCACCATTACACACTGCACAGCATATTGATAAATGACAAACATGCTAGGAAATTCAGGAAAATTAATTGAGATTTTTTATAAAGAAGGGGACGTCTGGGGTGAAGGAAAAGTAAATAGCCGAGCACAAAAGTGAATGGAAGAGTGTTCAAAAACACAAAGGACAATGGTGGTGAGCAGCAGAGGTTCTTTACCTTAACAGATATCCCCCTGTAGTTACATTGGGAAAAGCTACATATTATTTGATGACTGTGCACAACATTGAGACATAGGGCTATATATAATAAGGGGTCAGTATGATTTTGTTGAAAATAAATTAATATTTTTATTCAGTATGCATTAAATTGATTCAAAGTGATTGATCAAAAGAGTAAAGACATTTATAATCTTTCAAAAGATTTCCATTTCAAAAAATGTTCTGTTTAATTCAACCCTTAAAGAAAATGTGTTACTGTTTCCACAAAAATGTTAAGCTGTGAAACTTTCAACACTGATGATAAGAAATGTTTCTTGAGCACTAAATCAGCATATTAGAATGAATTCTGGAAGACTGGAGTGATGATGCTCAAAATTCAGCTTTACCATCACAGGAATAAATTACATTAAATGAATTAAAATAGAAAATAGTTATTTAAAATTGTAAGAATATTTTACAGTATCACTGTTAATAAATGCAGCCTTCGTGAACATTGGAAAAAAAATCAAGGTTGTGCACAGTCACCTCTTCAGAATGTCTCTCTCTCTCTCTCTCTCTCTCTCTCTCTCTCTCTCCACATCAAATCTTCACCTATTATGACTACGGTGCAACAATAAGTAGACTGAAAGTAAAATAAAGAAAGAAAAATTCTCTGCTTTAAAATTAATCTTGAAAATCTAAAAAGGTAATTTGCTCAGACCTTGGTAGAACTTGGTAGAAAAGCCTATATTTATTTTTGGAATTAATATTTCATGCATTATATAAAATGAAGGAAGGTCAGAGAACCAGTCAGCAGTATCACTGTTAATAAATGCAGCCTTGGTGAACATTGGAAAAAAAATCAAGGTTGTGCACAGTCACCTCTTCAGAATGTCTCTCTCTCTCTCTCTCTCTCTCTCTCTCTCTCTCTCTACATCAAATCTTCACCTATTATGACTACGGTGCAACAATAAGTAGACTGAAAGTAAAATGAAGAAAGAAAAATTCTCTGCTTTAAAATTAATCTTGAAAATCTAAAAAGGTAATTTGCTCAGACCTTGGTAGAACTTGGTAGAAAAGCCTATATTTATTTTTGGAATTAATATTTCATGCATTATATAAAATGAAGGAAGGTCAGAGAACCAGTCAGCAGTTAAGAACTTTAAAAATATGCACTGTGTATGAGCGCAGCAGAGGGAGGCAGACATGTGGCCCTGAGTGCATTTTACTGTATTTCATCAGGAAAAGATATATTCTCTAAAAATAGGAAGGATGAAGAACTGGATGGAGAGGGAGGGTTAAGGGGACTCTAAGGTAACACTGGTCTGTGCAGCTTAGCTGTGCAAATTTAGACACAGTCACCATCATGGAACAAGAGCAAGACAGAGGGAAGATGCCGAGTAATTTTTTCAAATGTTCAGCTAATGTAAAGCTACAACAAATATGTCACAATACATGCTGTTAACATCTCCTTGAGATATTAATACATTTCAATGCCATTTGAGTTTGTGGAAAATGTATTAGAATCAAAATATTGAGATGTGATATTACATGTAAATTATGGAAAAATAAAGTCTTCATATATTTGAAAAAATATTTAAAGATTTTTATGAAAACTTTTTGATCAGTTGTTTTGACTCAGCATTTTCGAACAGCAGCCATTGTAGCAAACATTTTTCTATACAAAAATGTAACTTATTGTTATTGATTATTTTACATATTATTAATATATTTGGGCATGCACTTTTGTTATTATAGCTGAAGAATAACTTGAAGGATACGTTTTAGATATTACTAAACTTACTGAGGAAAAATGCTGTTGACCAATCTGACATCACAGAGAATTTACAGAGACTACAATCAGGGACTACACAAATATTGTCACACAATTATTCACTTTTCCAGTTGTGTTTATGTATGAAACACATCATCTGCCTGAGTATCTTGACATGATTTCCACACATAGTTGTGTAACCACATGACATTTTTACTCAGTTATCTAACGCATGTCTCACCACATCTCTATGTTGGGCTGGAGAAGCTCGTAAAAATATGCTCAACCTGCAAAAGAAAAACAATTTAGGTGAAGGGGATTGTCCTCAGAGGACAAATGGGGTTTTTTGCCTCTCTCTTCAGTGACAGACAACTTCATAAAGACATGGCAGCTCTATTTATCATTGGCAAAAATGTCAAATTGTAAAGATACAATACAATAATTAAGACACCAGGAACTCTGTATTGTCAACAGCACATATTTACATTTTATTTGTGCATGTTTGAGTACTTTTTTAGTCAAATAAACAATATTTTATCCAGTCACCAGTTTCATCAGGAGCTGAATAAAACATCACATGAATCATTATTTATTAGCAGGAAAACAAGTAACATAATCCAAAACTTCCAGCTAAATTGTACGACCTTCATGATCACACCTTTATGTTTTTCAGTTTGTGGTGGAAGGGAATTCTTGTCTGGTGATGTTCAACAAAGTCTCTGACAATCTTTGTAGCATTGTGGGTAATAGGAGACAAAAGTTACTCAATGGCATAGTATCACAATACAAGAACTAGTCTATAACAAAATGCAAAGTCATGGGGATTCATGCGTAAACCCATCTTCAGAATATTATGGGAAATGTCCTCCTAATAAGCCTAGAAGATGATAATCTCCCAAATAAAATAGGTACAACGCTTGTTTATAATACTTAATATGCAGCACCAGACCAGCTGTGTCCTCATACTGAAAGACACACATTGTTCGCCTCCTGTGAACTGATGGAAAAGAACCAGCTTTGAAATGTGATTTATGTATCATCTGTGTCATCCTGATAGCCATATATTCACATCATGGAGCAGCTCTGAAGCAGCTTTATGGCCAAACTGTGTTAAACACAGTTTAAACACCACATATCATTTGATGAAATGGTACCAGTGTTTTTCTGAGACTTTTTAGAATTGAATTATGACTCAGAGTGTCACAATGGACATCAAGATAAGATAAGATGCATTAAGAAAGGATGTGGTCGAGGAGTGTTTTTATAAATGAAAGCTGCATAATTAAAAAAAAAAAGAGAGCACAGTCACCATACATCTTCTAGAATGTTATTCTCAAAGCAGGGAAATATGCTAATCTTGACATTTTGCAACTTGTGACCTAATCAGTGACTTTAAATAAGCATCTGGCATTATAAGAATACACAGGATGTTAGCCTGAGATAGTTCATCCAAAAAAAACATTTCTGTCATGACTTAATTACCGTCATGTCATTCCAAACCTGCAATAATTTCTTTGTATTCTGTGCAATACAAAAGAAGAAATTTTGAAAAATGGCTTAATTTTAGTCTATACAATGAAGGTCCAATGTTATTTGGACCTCAGCGTTCTTCAAAATATCTTCTTTTTGTGTCCCACTGGTGAAAGTAAGACATGAGGGTGAATAAAAGATGGGAGAATTTTCATTTTTGAGTGAACTGTGCATTTAAGGACAGTCCAAAAGCTGAAGTGATTCTTTCATTTAATACATACATTCAACCACACTTTATTTTAAGGTTAAATTCTCACTATTAGCAAACCATTAACTCTGACTTTTGTCTCAATAAACTTGCTGCTTACAGTAAGGTAGTTGTTAAGTTTAGGTAGTAGGTAGGATTAGGGACATAGAATATGGTCATGCAGAATATTGCTTTATAAGTACTAATAAACAGCTAATATGTTAATAATAGGCATTCTAATAAGCAACTAGCTAATAGTGAGAATTGGTCCCTATACTAAAGTGTTACCATACATTCTGTTAATTCTTAGGCATATCAAAGACAATCTAGAAAGACTAGATTTGATCTAGCATTGATATAGAAACGAGTCTGTAAGTCTGAAAATGATTATGCATGTGAAGCAGCCTCGACAGGTGTAGCAATTCACTTTCAAACGCTATATGATTATGACTTTTAATTATAGGATGCAGCTCTTGTTTAGGTGCATTTTAACTTTATTCATTTTTCCCCTCTCCTAAATATTAAGAGTTTAAACGAAATGGCCCTCTATGGGTTTTGAAACACTGATACTGCATTTACAGCAAATTGCACCTTCACTTGTAAAAAATTACAGTGCTCAGTGTGTATTTAAGTAAGACTGTGTGCCGTTTGGAAAGCAATACGAGCAGACTCCATGACCACATGAAACACAACTTAAAACTGACTTCAAAGGAGCAATGGAAGAGCAGCAGGAGCAAGCTCTGACAGCAAAAACAATAATTTAATCGCATCACTATAAATATTAAGCAAAATTCGGATTTCTCTCATCATCTTTAAAGTGGCTTTTTATGATGTTTACTCTGTGTAATAAAGGGTTAGGATGATTGAGGTGTCATGTGGGTGGAACCCTCAGTTTCCCCTCGATTAACATCTAAACACGATGCGTCCGTTTATCGCTAAACTATCTGCAGACACTGATCGCTCACACCGCCTCCAGCTTACAGGTTCATCTCCAAGCTGTTAATTAAATCTTTAATTTAATTAACTCATCTTTGAGTTTCTGCCAATCGCTTTGTATACAGATACCCAAGTGTTCAAAACATAAGCCACATGACAAATGGCATTAGTGTGAAAATGCATTTGTGTCTAATATGTAACAGAGATTTTGAAAGTCATGGCAGCGTAATCCGAGGTCCCAATAACATGCAGGTTTACTGATGAGTCATGAATACGGCTGGCAATCTCACAACAGAAGCATAACATTATATTACTGTATTACATTTGTTGAGACCGGATGCCAAGTTTTCAACCATATTTATTTGTTTGTTTGGGTCTGTTTTTATTAACGAAGAAAAAAAAATAACACAAAAAATGGAAAGGTCACAGCAACTCCAAACCTGTCAACTGAACATAATTCTGCTCATGTTCATTTGAGGTTCATGTTTTAATGTTCAGACAGTAGAGGCTGCACTTTATCCTCAAACAAAACAAGAACTTGAACATATCCGACTAAGTATCCAATACCATGAACTCTGGTATTCATACCTGCGAAGCGTAGAATTACACGCACAAAACGGTTTAAGTAGAACCATAATGTGCTCTTGGGAAAGGAAAAAAAGGGATGAGCTTAATCTATCCTGTGTAAACTAGGGAAATTCCTATTGTTGGCAGACAGGCCTCAGTCCTAAGGCATTTAAAGTGCATGTCTTGGCTGCACACGACTGCCTCAAGAACACAGGCAAAATCCACAAGCTCAAAAGAGATAAAAAGACAAAAACAATCAGAAGGGTTGGAATTGTAAACCACTGAACTAGAGGATATCCTCTTGTGAAGAATTTGTTCTTCATGGAAAACAAAATGGGCTTCTGTAACATGTAAAGACATACAGAGAGATGAGGAATAATACAGAGAGAGAAAGCGACGTTCACTGCGTAACAGTGTGAAAATCTCAAAGGCTAGCTCTGTTGTATGCTACAGACAGACCAGGCAAGTCCAGGCTCATGACTGTAAGCATTTAATAAATCTTCCTCTGAGGGAGGAAAGGCCTTGATGAACTGCTGACAGTTTTATGGCAAAATTACTATTGTTGCACTGGGGGCACTCATCATTAGTAAAATCAATGATAAGGTATGATCTTTTCTTTTCTAACCACACTTTTCTAGCTACCAACAAGCCACCCTCCTCTTTTTCTGCCTTTAATTTCATCACTAGTCTATCAGCATCTCTCTTATAATTACATGCTGCAAGTTGCGAGGCCTGTCAAAGCGTTGCTGTGAGTTTGTCTCAGACGTTTGTACACCACTCATGCAATATTGCTTTGATCTTTAGTGACAAATGCTATGGCAAAACAATTTGGACTAATGACTCATTATGTAGACTCTCTAATGCATGAGGACAGGCAAATTAATTTAAAACGATCTCTTCAATTTCGGTGCATGCACTGGGCAGTTTGTCCAGAATTGAATGTGGCCTCCTTAAATGTCTGTGTTTGGCTGATAGTCAAAACAGTTGAATAGGTTAAGACAACAGCTCGTACTTGCATTGACCTGTACAATCTACCTGGTAGGATAATTTCTCTTAAAAAGTCAGCACTAGATTGGTTGAGCGGAACTTTTAGCACTAATGTAACCTTCTGGCGACTGTACACATGATTTGAGAATGTACTGCAGGTTGTGCAAAAGCATTATAATATTACTAAGAGACCATGTAATATGACTAGTGAAACGTTTGAGTCAAGTTTTCAAAGGCTGGAAAAATCAATATCAAAAAAGCTAAAAAAGTAATGAAAATAAACTGACATCTTTTAGGGAATTCAAATAGTTAGTCTTATCTATATAAGATTCAGTATTGTTTGAACTCTTTATCTTACCAATTAATTCATTCATACATACTACACGTTCATATAAAATAAAATAATAAAATACAATAATATTATTTTCAAAAATATTTTCTACGACTAACATACATTTCTATAAGCCTTATTAAATAACTAATAAATAAAACTCTTTTAAAAATATTTTAAAGGGATCATATGATGCGATTAAAATTTTTCCTTTCTCTTTGAAGTGTTACAAGCTCTTGGTGCATAAAGAAGATCTGTAAAGTTGCAAAGACTAAAGTCCCAAATCCAAAGAGATATTCTTTATAAAAGTTAAGAGTCAACCACACCTACCTAAAACGGCTCGTTCTAACACACCCCCACATATCTATGTCACGATGTGGGAAGAGTTGCATAACGCCGCCCAAATGTTCACGCAAAGAAAGAAGGCGTAACTTTTATTCTGGCTGTAGTATTGTTGCCGCCGTCGCCATGTCGTGAAGACGCTGTGTGCTTCGTTGTGAAAGCGAAACTACTTTGTTTGTCCTTCCAAAAGAGGACGATATCTGCTTCGTCACGCCTGGAGCTGATCCGTGTTGGTTGCTGAGGAAATACTACAACTTCGTGTTGTGAATCGCCGGATCGGCTTTCACCATGGAC
>NW_015505315.1:916779-927347 GCF_001515645.1 Sinocyclocheilus grahami | reverse complement strand
CACTGGATGCAACAAATGCCTCGTTTGTAATGGGTTTTAATGTTTTTGTCTCGTCGCTCCTGCCGGACAGGGCATCACAGTATGGTAAGGGGTGTAACATTTCCGTCACACGCTTGAGATATTCGGCCAATCACAACACTAGTGCTGTGTTCGATACATCGATACGACGATGTATCGTCACAGAGATTTGACGATCGATACAGCTGTCCCAGTATCGATATTGTGGCACGTGTGCAGCAGTGGACCGCGCTTAATTTGAATACAAGAACAACGTTTAAAACGAAATAGAAAAGTGCAAGGTTTCTAAAAAATAATGAATAGACCATAATATATAGGCTACAACAAGGTTTAATCTAGCCGCAGAGGAACACAACCGGGGTTGCCTGATATAAAGAGACGTAATCCCCAAACAGTGTTGCCAGATTGGAAATGTCCAGGTATCGTACCAGAAGCTCAAAATTAACAACCTGCAACCTGCAAATTACCACAATAGATAACTGGGCGTACCGTGTTTTGAGTAGTGACAAAATAGTCTACTATGGAAACCATTATAGGCTCATCAGTGACTCATATGCACGGGATGCGACACGACACATCCCCGACAGTAAACTGATGCCTCGTCTATTTATGACGTTTTCAAATGATTTTTAACACTCACTTTGTCCGTCCAGTGTAGACAGACTTTAGCTGTTAACTCCACATCTGAGCCGATGTCATCGGAAGCCTATGTGTTGCCAGATGTTGAAAGGGTTCTTGCCATCATGGACCGCAACATAGTGCTCGTTGACTTTAAAGCAGGGCACCCTCCTGCATTCTTAAAGGGGTCCCATTATGCTCTTTTACAAAGTCTTGATTTTGTTTTGGGGGTGTACTAGCTATTTAGCTATTTAAGCTATTTAGTTGATAAAATTGCTGGGCAGCGCTAAAAAGTTTGTTCTTGAATGTCTGAGTGAGGCCGCAACGTGATCTTTGCGAGTGACTGAGTGTGTGCGTTAGATACAGAAGACAGCGCATTAGTTTAAAACTCTTCTAATTTTTTGTTTTTTTTTAAACGTAGAGAGTGTGTTAATTTGTGCAATAATAACCTACCAGCAATGTAAATTAGATTTTTTTATATATTAGAATGAGTACATTACAATTTACATTACAATGCTCTGCCAATAGTTAGAAATGGCACTATAGTATGCAGTGTTTAATAAACAGCTGTTTTACTAAACTCTTCTGAGGTGAAATTCAATGCAGTCCCGTATCGTGATATGTATCGTATCGTGGCCTCTATCGGGATACATATCGTATCGTGACTTTGCTGGTGATACACAGCCCTACACAGCACACCTCGCTATTCAGAGCAATGAGCTTTGTAAAAATTTTCAGAAAGGAGGGGCATAGAGGAGAAACAATAATGTACAGTATGTGGAAAATAATGTTTTTTTTTTTACTTTAAACCGCATAAACACATTTCATTACACCAAATACACAAAATAATGTTCTTTTTAGCAACATCATATGACCCCTTTAAAACAGGATGTGAATTAGCCACAATTTACAAGAAATATGAAATATTTCAGCATGCCCTACATGAATGCCTCTTTACCTGACATTCTTTGAATCCAGTTTGCATTTTTTAAATTCCCTCTCTCCATAACCACTTGAGTAAACTTTAACAATGGTATAAACATTGTAATTGCTATAGTGTTTCCGGAGTTTCCCTCCTCCCTGAGTAGGGCAGGACACAAAAGTTCTGTCGCATTGACAGCTCCTCCGGTTCTCACTGAATAGAGTGAGAATCCTGTGGACAGCAAGCTGACATAATCTGCACAGGACATGCATCTGCAGAGATGGGCTTAGAGTGGCCACAGATGCTCAAAGCTGGAATCCTTTGCAATTACAATGATGTGCTTTATATCCTGAGTAAGAGCACAGTGGAAAAGACTTTGCTGTTTCCCTGATGCACACACTCAAACACACACACACATTCTAAGCTCTATTCTCATTCAATTGACAACGGTCTGTCCTTAATGGGGATTCTGCTTCTGATGAGAAGCTGGTCAAAGAAAGGTCTAGAACTACCGCTAGACAGAGAGACAACTAAAGAGACCATTCTGGACAGAGAGACACCACAAAGCATCCCCTCATTAGCAGTGTCCAAACACTCCAAGACAGGAACAGCTGTCTCTCAGAGAGGAGAGAGAGAGAGGGGTGTCAAGAAAGGTCAAATAGACAAAAGTTTAGTGAGCTTCTTTTCACACAAGTAACAGAGCAGCAGTCTTTAATCGAACTGAGGAATGCAACATAACATAATGATGTAAATATTTAAACTGCATGATGTATGTAGTGAATATGTTGTGAATATAATCATGGTTGAATGGCAACAATTGACATTACTTTTAAAAACAGTTACATTAGAAAATACAAAATTTTTAATACACAAAATTAATTCAAACAATATTTTAATAAGCAAATGTATTCATTTACATCCTTTTGCCACAAGATAATAGAGCATTGCTGTGCAACAAAAATCTGGATGTTGCACAGTGATGTGAACAGGTGTTTCACATCGTAGCTGTTACAGTTTTTCTCAATTGCTTTGGCACATTTTTCAAAACAGATTTAACAATCTCTAAACTGTAAGTGCAATTGTCAAAACTGTTAGCTGAAACATCAGAACCCTATTGCATTTCTGCAAACTCACCCAAAACATTTCATTCATGCTTCAAAACCTAGTTATTTTGTCAATGACATGTCAAATGCCACCATAATAAAAAGCACTTTTGTCATTGTGAGCCACACTGGTCAAAATGTTTAGATGTTTTTTTTCACCATGGAAATATGTGTTATATGCAAATGTCATTTTATTTATTTTTGTGTTAGTTTTTCTCAGTCACTTTGGTGCATTTCTCAAATCATCCTTAATATTTGCAAAAAAGTGCATTTCTCAAAACAATTCGTACAAACAGCGCCACACAATGGATTACCTGCAAAAGCCTGTAAATAACTCAAAATCTTTAGTTCATCTCTCAAAAGTATTTATGTCAATGAACATATCAGTGCCATCAGAATGAAAAGTCCTTGTGTCATTGTTAGGTCGTAATGGAAACTTTTAGGAAATTAACAGGAAATTTTCCACCCTGTTTTTGTCAAGTCAAGCGCTTTTAACAATACAGATTGTGTCAAAGCAACTGAACAGCATTAATTAGGAAAATAGTGTGTCAATAATGCAAAAGGACAATAGTAAACACTCATTTTTCAGTTAAAGGCAGTTCATCATTGAATTCAGTGATGTCATCATCCAGCTCAGTTCAGTTTAAATAGTATCTGTGCAATCAAGTCAATGATATCGCTGGAAATGAAGTGTCCCCAACTAAACAAGCCAGAGGCGACAGCGGCAAGGAACCAAAACTCCATCGGTGACAGAATGGAGAAAAACCTTGGGAGAAACCAGGCTCAGTCGGGGGGCCAGTTTTCCTCTGACCAGACGAAACCAGCAGTTAAATTTCAGGCTGCAGCAAAGTCAGATTGTGCAGAGGACTCGTCTGGTTCCTGTGGTCTTGTCCCGGTGGTCGTCTGAGACAAGGTCTTTACAGGGGATCTGTATCTGGGGCTCATCTAGTTGTCCTGGTCTTGCGCGCTAAATAGGAAAAGGATCTGCCGCCCGCAGTTGATTTTGATATTCTAGGTATTATCAAATTGCCAGAGTTTTGAGAACGCAGCGGATGTGGAGGACTATAATGTAACAAGAGCTCGTTCAAATACTGAGGTGCAAAACCATTCAGGGCTTTATAAGTAATTAGCAAGTTTTTAAAATATATACGATGTTTAATAGGTAGCCAGTGCAGTGTTGACAGAACCGGACTAATATGGTCATAATTCCTGGCTCTAGTAAGAACTCTAGCTGCTGCATTTTGGACCAGCTGGAGTTTGTTTATTAAGCGTGCAGAACAACCACCCAATAAAGCATTACAATAATCTAATCTTGAGGTCATAAACACATGGATTAACATTTCTGCATTTGACATTGAGAGAATAGATTGTAATTTAGATATATTTTTGAGATGGAAAAATGCAGTTTTACAAATGCTAGAAACGTGGCTTTCTAACGAAAGATTGCTATCAAATAGCACACCTTCCTAACTGATGACGAAGAATTGACAGAGCAGCCATCAAGTCTTAGAGAGTGTTCTAGGTTATTATATGCAGAGTTTTTAGGTCCTATAATTAACAACTCTGTTTTTTCAGAATTTAGCCATAAGAAATTACTCATCATCCAGTTTTTTATATCGACTATGCATTCCGCTAGTTTTTCAAATTGGTATTTTTGTCAAACCTAGCAGACATTACAACCATTCCACGTCTGATATTTATGGAATTTACACACTTATCTGATAGATTTTGATAATTGAACGGATCATTTTGCATGTGATAGCTCACACGATGAAAGAACTTTGAAAGACTTTGACAATTTCACTGAGAATCAACTCATCAGTTTTGAAACTTTTAGACAATTGCACTTACTCATTTGCACACGTGCCAAAATTCACGCAATTTGCTAAAAACAGTAAGAAATTCAAATCTGATGTGAACAAGAAACTAATTGTTCAGACATCTGAACTTATTGTTTTGAAAAAAAAAAAACTCTCAATTGATAACTGAGCCAAAGTGATTGAGAAAAACTGTAATATATTGTGGATTTTAGCACACCTTGAAAGCTGTATCAACTAATCTGAAGCATAAACTGTAACTATACGTTTTATGAGACCCCATGCATCACATATAAAACTTGTGACTGAAGTGTTCATTCAGTTTCACCTTTAGGGAAAATGGTGTTTCCTCCTTCTGTCAACAAGTTATTAGTGAACTAAAACCATTTCATAGCAAAAGTAAAAGGCTTCCTATGTTCAATTTACAACTAGTGTGGGGTCCATAAGACCTTTTTCACTTTCATATTGAGTGCAAAGAGACTTAATAGAACGGTATTGTGCCAAGCGGAGAGACATTTTGGCCTTTCTTGTTGCAGACTATAGTTTGAGATGAAACATGAAGGCTAGAGGCAGGTCAATTTCTGCAACGCGCAAGCTGATGGACAGAACCAATTTCAGCTTCCAAGACCTCCAGACTGATTATATAGCTGAAGAAGTGGTGTGAGGTTGTCTAGACAGAGGCGACCAATGAAATACCAGTGTTAGTAAGTCAGCCTATGTAGGAAGTTCTATCCAATTATTTCTCAAAGTAGTAAAAAGTAAATGAGAAAAGTTTTCTTCATCCCTCAGGGGTAAGACTTTGCTATACTTTCCCAAAATAGCTATTTCACAGTTCATAGCTCTGCAGAGTAAATTGGTATTGGATGCTACAAAAACATTTTGTCATTAACACATTAAACTTACACAAAAAACCCTATGATATCTGAGCATAATTAAATACTAATAATCACAGAGCCTCACAGCTAAAAATATCCAGCCCAACGCTATACTTGAATAAACAACTGTGGTTTATTCCTCTTTATCAGGAATGATAATGATGATGATAATAATAATTATTTATGATGACAGCTTAAATGACAGCACACAAAACACTTAGATAATGTTTACTGCAGCCACAGCATTTGTCCGTGTGCATTTGAAAACCAAAAACAATAAACAACGAAGTTTAAGTCTTTACAGCCAAATAATGGTATTATATACTCAGGAAAACTAGGAACCCTATTTGGTTTAAGACATCTCTAAAATTTCTAAGACACCCTTTTACTTAACATCAGACAGCAGATTCACGTTTAGTTCCCGAATCTCATTTAAACTTGTATAAACTTGCTGCTTATCACAGATTACTGTGGCAGTTGAGAATAGTGTTTGATCTCCGTATACAGGACATCTATGTATATGGAAAATCCTATATTGGATTTCTTTGCACATGTAAGACTATCAAAAGGGGAGTCTTTACATGACCTCGGCCTGAGGTCACTCTAGTATGTTTTTCAGCTCCAGCAGTTAGTAACTCCATCCTGAGCCATCTTTTTCCCCCAGAGAGTTGTGTCTATTTACTAAACGGGCCAAAGGCAACCCCTACCCTGGCTGGCCTGCTACAAAGCTGAAGTGAAATGCTGAAAGATGAAAGCATGGCTGAAGCTGTCACTCACCCCATCCAAGCTACAAGAGTCGCCGCATTCTCATCGTCTGTCACTCATACAGGTGCGCAAAAGAGAGACAAAAGGATACGGAGTGAGAAAGAAATAAACAGGTCAGAGACTAGACAAAGCTGGTCTGGTGTGGGCCAGTTTAACAGTTTTATGTGTGTGTGTCTGTGTGAGATGTACAGCATGCTTTGATATGTAGCCGCTTAAGTGAATGTATGTGTCAAGGTGATGAGCAGGAACTTGTTGGGTCCTTGATGGCTTGTTTATTAATCACGAAGCTTGTGGGCTAAGTCTCTCATCACCCTAACAGGTATAATTAAGCATTAAAGGGCACGCAAAGCTTGATGCGTCTTAGTCTAGCTTTTAGGTTTCATCCTTACTTCATCCACTCCTTTTGATGTAAAACGGCATTAGAGGGGTTTTGCAATAGAGGCCATTTTGCGTTAAAACGAAGTGATTAACTTTACACTACTCGCTATAAAACTGCTTGGCTCACTTATCTCTCTACATAGATTAGGCCTATAGATTACGTTCTATTGTTATAGATTCGTGTGGTAAAAAAACTCGTAATTACGATGTTTCCGAACAAACGTTAACCTGAAGGGCACATATCCATAATACTCTGTAATGAATCTTGAGCGCGAACGGTGTGTAGAGCGACTCCCGAGCGAATGACTCTTGAACCGGTTCATTTGACTGAATCAAAAACATACAGCGCAACAAGAGTAGTCCAGTTCCCGAACGAATGATTCTAGTGAGTCGGTTGATAGAGAATCAAACACGTAGCCCACAGTGAGGCCACGGTTCGGTTAATGACTGCATGTTCTCACCGCGAACTGACACTCGTTGATTTGACTCACACCTGCCCGTATGAACTGAACCGTATGTTGGCCCTCAGGTGACTGGACTCACGCGCATCTCGAGTGTGCGTTGCATGTTTTGTGTGTTTCGGTAACTTACAAATATGAGCTGTGTGGCATCCTGAAGGTTTCAATCGAGTCGTGACTCGTGACCAGAGCGATTTCTGTCAGTTTTGTGGTCTCCATTCAGGTCAAATCTGCTGTCGGTTAATTGATTTGACTAATGAATAAATACATTAAATATGTTTCCACATTTTTATTTTTTGTTTAGTTATGTTTACTAATGTTGGTTTAAATTGTCTAGTTAAGGCCAGTTATTTGGTTGTAGGGGAGCGCGTGGCACAAAGTAACGCGGGGTAAATTGTAACACACGTGGTTTAAATATTTCCACACATGCTCGCATAACCAAATTTACAGCATTTACTAGTTACTATATCAACATTATATAGAGAAAAAAAGTGCGCCAAAATTCAAAAGTCTTTTGAAGATATCGCTGAACATTTATTTTACCATAGTAAAATTATATTTCTGGCTTAAGTACATTTCTAATCTCAGTTTTTATTACTCATTTAAAATTAGACAAATCTGCTATTATTTTAATCTCCAAGCTGTTATTTATCAGTTAAAATAATTTCTTAATGCTTCGATAACTATCAGAAGACAGAAACCAGTTTTAAATTCCAGTTGCGCAGATGGGGCACGATGTAACTGCGTTACATTTTATTTGAAATAAATAATTATTTTATTGACAAAATCTTTTAGTTTGTATTGTATATTTTTTTCATTCAATCAGATAGCATTTTAAGCTGTTATATGGTCATGTTACAACGTGCCCCTCAGATGTTACAATGTACCCCACCTACGGGCATGTTGTCACATTTCACTTCCAATTTTTGAGGGTACACTGTAAAAAAAATTTACGGTAAAAAAACCGGCAGCTGTGGTTGCCGGAATTTTACCGTAAAAAATATGGTAGCAACGTTTTAGGTTTTACGGTTTTAACTTAAATTTACAGTTAAATACCGTATTTTCCTTAACTGATATAATGTTAATATACCAACCTATTGAAGTACTGAAATCTGTTTTGTACCTTTGTAATACACTAATAACCACCAAATGCAGGTGGTGATGTGAAAGTCACATGATGAACCAAAGCCCATCACAAGCAGCTTTTAAATTGTAACATATATAGAAGGTGCACAGTGTCATGCACACAAACACTAAACAGCATCATGGTAACACACGTGAAACTGAAATAATGCAATAAACATTAATTTAACAACATTAGGTGTAACACACAACCCTAAAATACAAAACTGATAAGAAAAAACTAAGAAGAAACAGTTATTTCAACAAAAAAACATCAAATTTGAAATGTAACACAGGGAATTCTGGGAATGTCAATTTACGGTTATTCACTGTAAATTATACAGTCTTTTTCACTTCCAAAAACGGTATACTACCGTAAAATTAATGTCCAATACATGTAATGTCCAATACAGTTTTTCACCATATATAGTAGGGGAATTTACCGTTAACCATTTAACAGGTTTTTACTGTAGCATTTTTACAGTCTTTTACCGTTTTTTTTTACCATAATTCACAGTCATTTTTTTACAGTGTAAGTAAAGAAAAACGTATACACTGTAATTATGAAACAAAGTGACATTTGTACTAGACAAGTGTGAAATTACTGTGGATTAAAAAAATCATACTCTGAACCCCATGTGGATTTACACAATTTGAGAAAGTCAAAAAGTGTTACTTTGTGCCCCGCTCTCCCCTAGTTATGCAGCTTTGACAGACTGTGAAACTTTTATAGGCTCACTGACTGATCTATTAAATGGTCTTATCATGTAGCAATTGAATTGCATTTGCATTTGTTTGTTTTATCTCCACCAAACATTTATTCTTTGAAAGAAGGCTACTAAAAGTATAATTCATTGAACCATTTAAGCAGTGTTCGAACTATACCGTGGACTTTGGGGGAGCCCACTTGTTTTTTTTTTATAAGGGGGGGGGTCATGCGCGTGCCTCAAAAGAGGGCTTACAATGACTTACAAAGATACGTAACAGCTACAAGTGTATGCACTACTTGCTTTATGCAGGCGCTATACAGGATAGATCACTATACAGGATTTTATGGAGCCAGATCGGCCTTAAAAATAACACATTTGCAAAACAAAATTCATAAATGCACAGCACAATTTACATTTACAAAATCTGATTCGTAAATTCAAAACACAATTCATAAATACACAAGTAAAAGCATAAATATTTCCCCAAATGCTCACACAAATGCATCTTGCCTAAATACATTTAAAATGTTTACACAAATATGTATATAAACATTTCTTGGATTAATTTCCATCACACATTTATGAATAATGGTACATGCATTTATGGATCGTTGAATCTGCATTTGCAAATCATCACACATGCGTGGACTGCTTTGAATTTGTGTGTGGTATTTTTGAGACCTTCCTGGCAGGTTAAGATTCATAAATATCTTTTTTTGGAGGATGTTCAGCCAATCGCGGTGAGCTTTTAATCCACCAATCAAAACTCTCTTTACTGAACAGACTCAAGAAGCTCAACGCTGCGCTTGTACTGTGCATTGTTCCATGATCGGGTCCTTGATATAAAGACATTTTAATGTGTATTCTTTTTTTTAGCACCTGATTACAATTTCTACAAAATCACATTATGATTTATATCGTTCGCACAAAATACCAAAAATGCCATCAGATAAAAAAACGACTTTACTTTTCATCCTCCATGCTAAATCTCTTCGCTTGTGTGTGTTCGAAATCTCCCTTCGGTGGTGATAGCTGTTTTAATGCCGGATCAAAAGTTACTGTGAACCTGATACTACTACTACTAACAACAACAACAGAACACATTACATAATTGTTGTTATTAAATTAAATATCTGGACATTTAACACTTATTTGATAACATTACAGATTGAGCAACTTTGGTGTATAAGACAGCAGGTTAACCAGGTAGCTGTATTTTGTGCGAACGATATAAATCATAATGTGATTTTGTAGAAATTGTAATCAGGTGCTAAAAAAAGAATACACATTAACAGTGTTTAGCAGTAACGCATTACTGTCATTTGATTTCATTTTTAGTAACGGCGTAATTTGCTTTAGTTAAAAATAACAGTGTTCTGTGAATGTTGATGCTTTAATAACAAATACTTATCGGGAGCGTGTATGCTGGGATTTCATAAATGTAATGGAGAATAAAGTAACAGTAACTAGTAATGTAACTAATTACTAATTACTTTTGAAATAAAGTAATCAGAACAGTAACATGTTTACTTTTAAAAGGAGTAATCAGTAATTTAATTACATTTTCAGAGTAACCTACCCAACAATGCCTATTAAAATGTCTTTATATCAAGGACCCGATCATGGAACAATGCACAGTACAAGCGCAGCGTTGAGCTTCTTGAGTCTGTTCAGTAAAGAGAGTTTTGATTGGTGGATTAAAAGCTCACCGCGATTGGCTGAACATCCTCCAAAAAAAGATATTTATGAATCTTAACCTGCCAGGAAGGTCTCAAAAATACC
>NW_015505315.1:916357-916662 GCF_001515645.1 Sinocyclocheilus grahami | reverse complement strand
AATTGTGTTTTGAATTTACGAATCAGATTTTGTAAATGTAAATTGTGCTGTGCATTTATGAATTTTGTTTTGCAAATGTGTTATTTTTGAGGCCGATCTGGCTCCATAGGATTTACCCTATTGTATTATTACACGAATTGATAGGTGAAACAGCAAACAGCCACCCACAAATAGTCTAGAAACAAAGCATCAGGCTGTCTTTGAGTTCACATGAACAACAGTTAAAGTTACTCGTCGTCAGGCTACAGAAGAATACCATAATTCCTCCGTTCAGTTAGGCCTAAGACATCGAGAGTCACGCAGAC
>NW_015505315.1:899745-916091 GCF_001515645.1 Sinocyclocheilus grahami | reverse complement strand
CAATATTTTTTGAGACCCCCCAAAATTTCACAAATCACGTTTTCAGGGGAGCCCATGTCTTATTAAAGGGAGCCGAGCTCCCCCTAGCTCCCCCGTAGTTCGCACCCTGCATTTAAGGGTTAGTTCACCCAAAAATGAAAATTCTGTTATTAATTACTCACCCTCATGTTGTTCCAAACCTGTAAGACCTTCGTTCATCTTCTGAAATCAAATTAAGATATTTTTGATGAAATCTGAGAGCTCTCTGACCCTCCATAGACAGCAACGCAACTGAAACGTTCCCAGGTCCAGAAAAGTAGCAAGGACATCGGTAAAACAGTCCATGTGACGTCAGTGGCTCAACTTCAATTTTGCAAAGCTACAAGAATACTTTGTGCGCAAAGAAAACAAAAATAAAAATTTTTATTCAACAATTCTTCTCCCCGTGTTACCATCTTCCACCATTTTGGAGAGTATCACGAGTCACGACGCATGCCTGCGCTTTCCCTTGAGCGTAATCAATGTAATCAGCATTATTATTTTTTTATCTGTTATTTTTTTTTTAATTTTTTTTTTTTTATTGCTTCCATTTACAACAAACAAACAAGGTACATAAACCCATCACATAATCTAACAACACGTGACCAGCCTTAGGTTGAGCATAACCAGTGACAAACAAGATCACAATAAACCAATAATAAAGAAGAAAAGAAACGAAAGAAAGAAATAGAACAAATAAAACAAACCAAAACCAAAAGGGGCTTTTTACCTTAGTTTATACATGCCTCAAAAACGAAATTAATTTGAGAGCTTTCTTGTTTTTAACCAATTCTAAAGATTTGCACAACATTTTAACCTCATTCATCCACTGGTTAAAGTTGGGTTTAGATTTAAACCATCTACATTTATGAATGAAAAACTTTCCAAGACAAAGCAAGAAATTAATAACAAAATCCAGCTCTTTGTTTTCCAGACAAATACCAAACCTAATTAACTTCATCGTAAGGGGTGGGAGTTCAACCTCTCTAGACTGTAGCCAGTTCTGTACATCTCTCCAAAAAAGTTGCACCAAATCACAACAAAAGAAAACATGCTCTAGATTTTCAATATTCGTTTCACAAAAAACACAATTATTCACATCCAAATTTAATTTCAGTCTTAAAAATTCATTGGTAGGACAAATCTCATTTAAAATTTTGAAGTTCACCTCCTTAACTTTAGGAGGAAGAGGAAAAGATATATAGCTTTTCCTAATTTTTTTAATTTCCATAATATCAAAATCTTTGAGCATGTATTTCCTTCTATTTTATCTGTTATTTTGGTTTTCTTTGCACACAAAAAGTATTCTAGTAGCTTTGCAAAATTGAAGTTGAGCTACTGATGTCACATTTTACCGATGTCCTTGCTAAGTTTCTGGGTCTGGGAACATTTCAGTTACATTGCTGTCTATGCAGGGTCAGAGAGCTCTCAGATTTAATCAAAAATATCTTAAATTGTGTTCTGAAGATGAACGAAGGTACATGAACGGGTACAACATGAGGGTGAGTAATTAATGACAGAATTTTCATTTTTGGGTGAACTATCCCTTTAACTAGCATCATAATTATTATTATTTTAAATTATTTTGTTGTGATTCCAGCGTGTTACAGTAACTTCCTTTATAAATGTCTGGGTAAACTATGGACAAGTGTAAACTAATTTATCAAAGTATATGATATTGCACAAAATATCACATAAGCGGAAGTATCTATCTCTAGGTCTTTCTTTCCATATTTCCAAATTGAGTTGAGTGATTCATTGTAATTCCCCAACAGTAGAAAAATCTGCAAGCCTGCTGACGTGATAAAGCTCACAAAGCTTGTTCACCCCGCTGAAGGGTTATGTGAACTGGATCTCCTCCTCCACTTCATCCATCCTTTATTGATTCGCAGAGCTGGATGAGAGATGTGGAGGGTGGAACATCAGAGAAAAATGTAAACACGCCACTCTCGTCTGCCCTTGATCTTCCATTTACCTTCCCTGACACGTGGATGGGCCCGATGGTTCAACACTGTAATGTGAGACAAAACTATCAGCCAATCGAAGCCGTCAAGGCATTCCCCCCTCTGCCAATATTGTTCATAATGCACCTTTTGACATTTGGACAACAGAAAGTCAGGTAAAGTTATACAAAGTACAAGATAATGCAGAATAGGGATTACATAAATGGAAAACTTCTTATAAAAAGGCTAATATTGTAGGCCTTTTCCCTGAATGGTCATGCTCTTATTAGGCTGTCAAGTCTTTTTTGGTAATATTTACTACTATTGGCCTACATAATGACTAAAACAATAAAACATCTGGAAGGATGCCAGAATTAAGGAAAAGGTGAGCAGACCATTAGAGAGTTAATGCCTTAGAGCTCTGGATGAATGGTGTGACGAGAAGAACTTGTGAGATATGAACTGTGATTTAAGACACATGGAACATTTTTTAATTTTTTCTTTTTTCTTCCTTGCTGTCGAAGATATACAGCTGAGGGGGTGTAAAGTGATGAGAGATGCACCTGTTTACCTCGGCACGGATGGCAGGGTCAGGCTGGCAGCCAACGGGCTGTCACCTCCTAAGGCTATCAACCAGTCATTACAAAAAAGTGGCATTTTAACACGCCACAGACAGAATCTAATTGAAATGTCTAGGTTCATAACCCCTTGACCGTTTTGTAACATTTGATTGTGACTTGTAAAATAGGTTTTTCCATAATCAGAGATGCTTGAGTTAGTCTTAGCAGTAGCACAGCTCACAATACGTTTCATAAGCATACTAATTAATACATAATATAATATTTTTATTGAAACGGTGGTATGACATATTAAGAGTAAAAATATTGGACATATTACTCATATATTACTTGTATTTCTAGTGTAAAGCTTCCCACCTCTTTAGTGTGAATGTACATCACTGCGATTCAAGGCAAGACATTTTGTTTTCTTAACATTAACGATCTGCAACAGAGCATATCAAACTTTCAGCTTTCCCTGTCACAGCCTATGTCAAATAGATGCTTCAGATACTGTGGTAAGGATGTTTCAACGGCCCATATCGAAATGGTATTATTAAGCGTCTGTCACGTCACTACATTTAAAAGCACAGAAGAGATTGTGATTTCCACTGGACCTGTTCAGGAAAATATTTGAAGCATCCAAAGCCTAGAAAAATCAACATTTAGAGAGTACATTCAGAATCGAAATAATTCAATTCAAGTTTATTTGTATAGCGCTTTTCACGATACAAATCGTTGCAAAGCAACTTTACAGAAAATTAAGTTTCTTCAATATATTTAGTAGTAGCTTATCAGTGGTGACTGTCAGTTAATGTACATATGGCATAAATGTACGGAAAAATCAATTAAAGACGTAATCAAACAGACAATGAACTCTATTAACAGCAATTATTATATGATGCAATCAAACTTATAGCAAAATTTGGTAGTTCTGTTTGTTGTTTCAGGGTTGGCATCATCTGAGGTCCTCTGAGGGGTTGGCATCATCTATATAATAATCTCTACAATTGTGAAGTGGAAATATGAGAGATATGATATAAAGTACATAAACAACATACTTTGAACATCACTGTAATGATATTGACTGAGGGCACAGAAAAACAAATGTACAGTAGAAGTATATGTCAATATGAGCAATAAAAGGCAAAGTGAATATTTGGTTGGTTGAAAAACAAGTAAATATGCGCTGATAGTTTATCCATCATCACTGTCTGAAATTACAACACAAGACTAAAGTAGTGCTCTCCTTTGGCACAACCTCAACACGCTTTGAAGTATCAAAGGCATGCTGAATGACTCACCTGCTGAACAGTGAGGCAACATGTGTCATTTAGGCTTTTTTTCTTTTTCCAGAACTGTGCTTATCTATCCAATCATTTGGATATGGAGTGTGAGAGAACATTAAACAAAACAAACAAATGGAAAGAACTGTCTGTGAATTAAGTCAAAAGTCACAAAAGCATTTGAAATGAGCTAAAATGATGATGGTCATAATCAAAAATGGTCATAATTGAAATAACATTGGCTAGAAGGTTAGGATTCTCGAGGCACTTTTCATTTAGCAACGAACAGTGATTTACATATACAATAGTATGGAGTAACAAAACTATTATATTCTAATTAAAAATACATAAAGTACATATATGTAAGTACTTTAATGGTAGACCATGTAGATAAGTTTATCAAACCTCAAACCATGGTTGTGTGAAATGAACAGATCTTTGTAGAATTGCTGCCTGCACTCAGATTGACTCTGCCAAGCAAACTGTTTTGCATAGAGAGATAATGTTCGGAAGCCACAAATAAAACCTAACCAAACTCAAACTCGGGGCACAGCACAGGGAGTTGGAAGGGTGTTGCCCTACGGCAGACGTGGAAAGTCCCCAATTATGTGATAATTCTAGTGAGCGGTTTGGGACATATTTATATTCCTTGCTCAGAGAACTTTTGCATTTACGACATTTCACCACAAACACATTCCATCAACCCAAGGCAAACGTCAGCCTCAATCATTCAGTCATTCATTCACTCAATCACATGAAATAAGCCATGATTAATGTGGGACTTGTAAGGAAGTCTTTGGGCTATGAACTTCTGCTTTAAATGAGATGAGTTAATTACCCTCTCTGGTTGTTTGTGTATGTGTGACAGGGGGTTCAACATTAATGATAATAAATCCACACACAGTGAAAACACAAATTTTCTATGCAGATTTACTCTTTATGCTTTTAACAGTTAGAGGGTTAAAGTAAGCCATCAAACCACCTGAGGCTATCCAGATGACTGTCAGCTCTTTATAAGCTTCCTTTTTCCATTCCAATGTTATTCTCAATATGCCGAACAGGTGAGGTATCACAGAAAGCTAACCTCAGTGTACTGTATGGTGGGCATTAGCGCAGCTCTTCCCACACATCCACCCACCAAGAGCACAAGGCCTCCTGCTTTAGGAGCTATAATTTTAATCACTGGCCCCATGTATGAAATCAGCAGGTGATGGAGAGGAGAATGAGACAAGCTCGTCTCTGGAGGTACAGGAGACTCTCAGGCACAGCAGGGTCGGCACAGCTCTGTGTGTTAATCTCTCCTGGGCTACAATTTATGGCCATTATGGCAGTCTATTTTCAGCCCCTGTGATGGATTCTGCTCAATTATTGGCCATTATGGGGACGAGATGGCTTCACAAGTGTGTTGCAGATTGCTGGGCACCACTGCGACATTCAAGTGAAACACACTTGGCACACAGAGCAAGTCCTTACAGACTATGAGAGCGAGTGCAAAGCATCCAGACTTATTATTATATGTCGTATAAGTGGATGAGGTGTGTTGATGGGCAGGAAGTACCATGTGACCAAAGAGACAAATAGTAAAAGCATCACTTGCAACGTTATTGATCCATAAGCTATCAAAATTATGTCACTATAGTTTGTAGGCAACATGAATGCAGACATGTTCCCCCAGTGGAGGTTGGGTCCAGAATTTAACCTCTGCAGCCTGAGCTCAGCCAGGCTAACTGACAATGAACATTTCCAACAAGCCATACACAGAGCCAGCCAAGACCTGTAGTACTGTGGGAGGACCCTTCAGACAGGTTAATCAAACCGCCTGATCAATTACTCTCAGCCGCCAGGAGATTTATGGGAAATCTTTTGTGAGGTCCAAAGCATGAGGTAATGTAGCACTTAGCAAATGAAATAAAAAGATGCAAAAGCACACAGTGATTTGTATTTCATTTTCAGTGGACATGTTCAAACTATTTTGCCTTCCGTCTTAGACAAAGACTGTTTTCTTTCTTTCTTTTTTCACAGGTTTACTTAGTCAGCAATGACACAAAAATAGCACAATAGCAATAACCTTTTGATTAGCCCCCATCTCAGCTGGTTGATGATGTACGTTGTATTATATAAGAGTGGCATTATATCAAGGTTCTATTAGAAGGAAGCACAGAAAATCATTTGGACAATGGCTGGTCATCTCCACCATTGGAATAATTCATATAATTTCCACCACTGAAATTATTAACATATGCTCCATTATTCTCTCCCTCTCCATATGAGTACTGACTTCAATGTAAGCTGGAGCTTAATCTTAATCATATCTTTATTAGAAATCCTGTAAGTTCAAACTGTCAGCTATAGGCCAAGTAAAAATCCACTTCTTAAAAATGAATTCATTTATTCATTCATCTGTTCATTTATTCATTCTAGCCACTAAGTCATACAATCAGGGACATTGAACATGGCTTTTGTGCCGTGTGTCCATTCTGAAAGCCATCAGGCTAATAGCCTAACATCACCTGACTTGATTGGAAGCTGCACATTCTGTTGTTCAAAGAGAACATATGCTAAATGATCAACAATTTCTACATTGATGTTTCAAATTATTCAGTAATACATTTTCCACTATTCATTGCAAAATCTCCTTAATGATCTTTTCCCACTTTCACGTGAACATGTTGTTCAGAATATGCCTGCCCCTTCTCTTTGAGTAGAGATAAATCGATGGATTACTTCTCCCTTTTAAGCTGTCTGTGCCTTGCAAAGTTTGCACAGAAGTTCAGCAAAGGTTTCCTATTCAACACATCACACCAACAGACCCCAAAGCCCTCGTTTCTTAGGTCATCGACACATTGCACAGCAAGGTGAGTCCTCTCTTTTTTCAGAACAGGTAAAAAGGTTCACAGAGAAGAAAGTTAAATAGAAAGCTCTTTAAACTGGTATTTATAGAGACGAAGAAAACAAACAGTCCCTGTTGAAAATTAAAGCATGTACTAAGATCCATTTCGATGACAGTTGGAAGAAAGCAGCTTTTATGGAGAGACTTGACTGTACTTCTTTTTGAAAACTGTGATTATTTACTTAAAAACACAAATGATGGGCCTCAAGTCATGGGGATTGAGGAAGACAGGTTTTGATTGAACACTCAGAGGATAAATTCCTAACAAATAAATTGCTCCACACCTTTGTCTGAGGCATTAAAGGCCAAAGGCTGTGCTTTTCTTACGCTAATCTCAAGAATGCAAGGGTCTATAGAAAAAAAGCATGATGGTTTTCCCCTGTCACACTGAGAAAGATCCAATGTTCTTTTTGAAGACACCCACTTTTATTGATATGATGGGTGACCCACTGAAGGGTGCTAAACATAGCCAGTTGTTCTCACCTTGTACCAGAACCCTGCACCAGAACATATGCCATTTATCAGACATTCAGAATTATAAAATAAGACATAATTACATTTTGATTTCTTGTGAAATGTCTTGTATGTGTGTTTTTCTCTGAAGTTGTTTTTTAACGTCTCAGAATGACCTCTTTGAGACACCTGAGCTCATGGTTCAGGTATGAGCAAAGAAGCGTTGAGGAATTCAGCATTTGACGAAAGCTCGATGATGAGATCCTCCTGCTCATTGTAGGTGGTACACGCATTTTAACCACTAATTAACCGTATTCTTTTAAAGTTAATGTAACCATGTTTGTATCTCTGAAAAACCCTTTTAAAGTTAAGAAATGCACAGGCCTGATAAAAATGTGAGTTATTTTCTGGAATAAAAAATAAGGACAGAAGAAAAAACGGTTCTTTTAAAAACTGTTCTGAAAGGTTCTTTGGGGTATCAAAAATGGCTGTTTAATGGCATTTCTGTAAAAACCTCCATTTGGAACCTTTAAATTTAAGAGTGAAAACATTGCATTTTAAACATTGTAGGCCTCACATGATTTTCCCTCCCAGACCAATTCAGTGCAAAGTGCAAACTCTACCGGCAGCTGATAAAAAAATTAAGGTTTTCCCAGTGAGGGAATTGAGGAGTGAATGTTGAAATGGCACAATTTTTAAATGTTTTTTTTTTTTGGACAAGATTAGCAAAAAGGACAGTGTTTAATGGTCTGTTTTCACCATTTGTTCACCATTGTGGTGACAAATTTAGCTATTGCTTTGTTTTTTATATGATTGTTTTTGGTGCTGTTGTAATTATAGAATTGTTTTAACAAAATCCATAAACTTGACAACATTTTAACCACTAATTAACCTTATTCTTTTAAAGTTAATCTAACCATGTTTGTATCTCTGAAAAACCCTTTTAAAGTTAAGAAATGCACAGGCCTGATAAAAATGTGAGTTATTTTTTGGAATAAAAAATAAGGACAGAAGAAAAAACGGTTCTTTTAAAAACTGTTCTGAAAGGTTCTTTGGGGTATCAAAAATGGTTGTTTAATGGCATTTCTGTAAAAACCTCCATTTGGAACCTTTAAATTTAAGAGTGAAAACATTGCATTTTAAACATTGTAGGCCTCACATGATTTTCCCTCCCAGACCAATTCAGTGCAAAGTGCAAACTCTACCGGCAGCTGATAAAAAAATTAAGGTTTTCCCAGTGAGGGAATTGAGGAGTGAATGTTGAAATGGCACAATTTTTAAATGTTTTTTTTTTTTGGACAAGATTAGCAAAAAGGACAGTGTTTAATGGTCTGTTTTCACCATTTGTTCACCATTGTGGTGACAAATTTAGCTATTGCTTAGACTGAGGAAGATTGTTTTTGGTGCTGTTGTAATTATAGAATTGTTTTAACAAAATCCATAAACTTGACATGATTGTTTCTTAATTTATTTAGCCAAATAATTATTTATGAGTGTAAATTAAAAATCAACATAATTGTTTTCAGACCTCATAATAAATGTTTTAAAAACGTATTTTTGAATTGAAATGTACATTTTTTAAAGTATTTCCACTATTCAATTCATCACTCGTAATCAGATCTATTGACAAACAGGAAAACTAGTTGAGTTCGTGGGAACGTCACACTGAGTTGAATGGAATTTCGTTGCATAGCGACCAAGCAAACACTGTTTCTGTGGACAGCAATGCCGCGGGTGAGGTGCTTTTCTTTACTCTTTTTGAGGATCATCTCTGCGTTGTTATGCTAGTTTGAGAGGGTGACTTGTAAGGTTATCAAAATGCGTCCCTGCTTATTTTGCGCCTCATAATTTAAGAGAACGTTTGCGCTCTTGCTAGCTGTTATGGTTAACGTTACTGTTCTGATTCCGAGACAGTCAGGTGTAAAGTTAGGTTGCCACGGTAAACAATTGACCGCCATATCAACGACACATTCGCAAGTTCTCGTAAGCATAGATATCTATGCTCGTAAGCTATTTGTAGGCTAATCTCTGTGTTCATATCTCTGTGAGACACAGGTCTAAGATAAATTGACGCTGTAAAATAAACGGCATAATAGTTACTTAAAATGTTACAATCGTGACAGTTTTATGAGGCTGGTGACTAAAAATCTTTTCTGCTTTACGAATTCAGTAACGCTCATTTAATCCTATAATCATTATCATCATCATCATAACAATATAATCTACCATTGTTATGGTGCTTATAAATCACTGGCGTATGACGCAACGTTCAATTTAACAACATGCAATCTTCTCATAAAAAAGGAACTTGCTGTAAGACACACAACTCCCAGACTCTCCATATCAATATGACAGACTTCAGCGCAGCTCTTGAACACACAGTTTCAAGTTTAAAGATTTGTTTGAACGGGCTGAAAATATTGGATTAAAATGTGGTAATGCTTCATAGCCATTCGTCTATAATTAATCCCAAGACAAAAAGCCAGCTAGGTCTGTAATACCTTAGCACTGCCATCATCTCAGTGGACAATGATGGACTGATGAAAGGACCCCACAAAAGACTGCCATCTTTGCTCATGAGCGCTCAGTTTCAAGAATGTTTGTCATGACTGAGTACTCATCAAATGCAGGACCCAGAGAATTAGTATCGGTCCATTTCACACTTTTAAGAACCCATGAGAAATATGTAGTCACTGATAAAAAAAAACAAAAAACAGAATCCACTTGAATATAATTACATTTCAGTGAATTATGAAGTAGATTCATTGACAAAAAGGCTATTACTGTAGTCAGATTACACAGTTACATTGGGATTGCCATCAATATGGAAACATGACATTGCATTTTAAACATTGTAGGCCTCACATGATTTTCCCTCCCAGACCAATTCAGTGCAAAGTGCAAACTCTACCGGCAGCTGATAAAAAAATTAAGGTTTTCCCAGTGAGGGAATTGAGGAGTGAATGTTGAAATGGCACAATTTTTAAATGTTTTTTTTTTTTGGACAAGATTAGCAAAAAGGACAGTGTTTAATGGTCTGTTTTCACCATTTGTTCACCATTGTGGTGACAAATTTAGCTATTGCTTTGTTTTTTATATGATTGTTTTTGGTGCTGTTGTAATTATAGAATTGTTTTAACAAAATCCATAAACTTGACATGATTGTTTCTTAATTTATTTAGCCAAATAATTATTTATGAGTGTAAATTAAAAATCAACATAATTGTTTTCAGACCTCATAATAAATGTTTTAAAAACGTATTTTTGAATTGAAATGTACATTTTTTAAAGTATTTCCACTATTCAATTCATCACTCGTAATCAGATCTATTGACAAACAGGAAAACTAGTTGAGTTCGTGGGAACGTCACACTGAGTTGAATGGAATTTCGTTGCATAGCGACCAAGCAAACACTGTTTCTGTGGACAGCAATGCCGCGGGTGAGGTGCTTTTCTTTACTCTTTTTGAGGATCATCTCTGCGTTGTTATGCTAGTTTGAGAGGGTGACTTGTAAGGTTATCAAAATGCGTCCCTGCTTATTTTGCGCCTCATAATTTAAGATAACGTTTGCGCTCTTGCTAGCTGTTATGGTTAACGTTACTGTTCTGATTCCGAGACAGTCAGGTGTAAAGTTAGGTTGCCACGGTAAACAATTGACCGCCATATCAACGACACATTCGCAAGTTCTCGTAAGCATAGATATCTATGCTCGTAAGCTATTTGTAGGCTAATCTCTGTGTTCATATCTCTGTGAGACACAGGTCTAAGATAAATTGACGCTGTAAAATAAACGGCATAATAGTTACTTAAAATGTTACAATCGTGACAGTTTTATGAGGCTGGTGACTAAAAATCTTTTCTGCTTTACGAATTCAGTAACGCTCATTTAATCCTATAATCATTATCATCATCATCATAACAATATAATCTACCATTGTTATGGTGCTTATAAATCACTGGCGTATGACGCAACGTTCAATTTAACAACATGCAATCTTCTCATAAAAAAGGAACTTGCTGTAAGACACACAACTCCCAGACTCTCCATATCAATATGACAGACTTCAGCGCAGCTCTTGAACACACAGTTTCAAGTTTAAAGATTTGTTTGAACGGGCTGAAAATATTGGATTAAAATGTGGTAATGCTTCATAGCCATTCGTCTATAATTAATCCCAAGACAAAAAGCCAGCTAGGTCTGTAATACCTTAGCACTGCCATCATCTCAGTGGACAATGATGGACTGATGAAAGGACCCCACAAAAGACTGCCATCTTTGCTCATGAGTGCTCAGTTTCAAGAATGTTTGTCATGACTGAGTACTCATCAAATGCAGGACCCAGAGAATTAGTATCGGTCCATTTCACACTTTTAAGAACCCATGAGAAATATGTAGTCACTGATAAAAAAAAACAAAAAACAGAATCCACTTGAATATAATTACATTTCAGTGAATTATGAAGTAGATTCATTGACAAAAAGGCTATTACTGTAGTCAGATTACACAGTTACATTGGGATTGCCATCAATATGGAAACATGCTTCTTGCCCTCATGCCGCAGTAGACCGGTAGTCTAAACTGGTTTACAGTGTATTAACTGAGTTTGACTGCTCCATGTTCCTTAGGGATTCGGCTGTAAAGCAGAGCACGGGAGGCTGACTCTAGCAGCTGTAGCACTACAGGAGCATATCACACAAAGCGTTCTTGTTCGAAACATTCCTCGTAACCTCCCCGTATCAGACGCTTCCTGTGGGGCTGCACATGTTAGTAGAAAGCACAGAAATCACAGCTCAAGGCAGAGCGTCACATGTCCTGAGCAGACACAAGGACAAGAGGAGAGAGAGTATGTGCTGGATCGTGGCCCTCCACCTCTGACTCTTGGTAGGCTGCGATTATTGTGTTTCATGCTTAGGTTTTGCTGGAAGCCCACATTGGCTAATGTTCAGTTGTTGCTGTTGATGCAGCCCAGAGGATGGGTCTGGTGGCAGCTCCTTCAAGAAGACTAACTGCAGAGGAGTGGGCAGAGGTCAAAACCAGGTCCATCCAGGAGGGAGACTCAACCGAGCCCTGTGTGATCTGCAGGGAGGAGTTTCGTCTGAAACCACAGGTAACTGCGTTCAGAGGCATCGTGCCCACTTATGTGCCCTCTCATTTTTGAGCCACATGAATTTGGAACGCATTTAAATACATTTGACAGTTAAGTGCAGTGATTATTGTTGGTACAAAATTAAAACTGTCCCAAAGTTGTTAACTTTTGGAGCCAAAAGAGACCATTTAGCCTATGTGATTCATGGGGCAATCCCAAAATGTTAGAGTTTTAGCATTTGATGGTTTTATATATATATATATATATATATATATATATATATATATATATATTACGAGAAGTACTCTCTAAGCTACGAGAATACATTTTATGTGCAAAGAAAACAAAAGGCGCATCCGGGTTCTATGTCAGAATGGCGGCTCCTCCCATCAACAGCATCATGTGCAAGTGTCATAGAACTCTTGTGAACTCTTTGAATAAAGTTGTTATTTTTGTTTTCTTTGTGCACAGAAAGTATTCTCGTAGCTTCATAACATTACGGTTGAGCCATTTCCTTTAAGGGGTCATTTGATGCTTTTTTAAAGATCATTACTTTGTGTATTTGGTGTAACAGAATATGTTGACATGCTTTAATGTTCAAAAAACACATTATTTTTCAAATACTGTACATTATTGTAGGTCCTCTATGCCCCGCCGTATCTTTATGATTAGAGGATATTTGCCTAATTCTTCCCTTTATGCGTTATTTGTGTGCCGGTGCACGTGTAATATATTTTTTACAGAGTTCTGCATGCAGGGTCTCAATCGGATGCTTTTCCCATTTGGTGACATCTTGATTTGGATTTGTCAGTGGACCCCACACTTCACTGCCATAGAGGGCAATGGGCTCAATTACTGATTCTAATATTTTCAGCCAAATTCTAATAGGGATTTCTATAGGACATTGCCGTTTTATGGCGTAGAAGGCCCTGCGTGCTTTATCTCTCAGTTCATTCACAGCATGATTAAAGTTTCCCGTGGATGTGATTTTCAAACCCAGGTAGTTATAGTGTGATGTGTGTGTTATCTGCTTAGTGCCTAAGGTAAATGTGGGTTGTGTTCCCTGGGATCTGGATCTTTTCTGAAAGATCATAATTTTGGTTTTCTTCAGGTTGACTGTCAGGGCCCAGGTCTGGCAGTATGGCTCTAGCAGGTCCAGGTTCTGCTGTAAAGCGTATTGAGTGGGAGACAGCAGAACCAGATCGTCTGCATACAGCAGGCATCTGATCTGTGAGGTGTGGAGGGGGAGGCCAGGGGCTGCAGATCGCTCCAGACTCATTGATGTAAATGTTAAATAACATTGGGCTTAAGCAGCAGCCCTGTCTCACTCCACGCTCCTGGGAAAGATACCTTGTACGTTTGGTGCTGATTTTTACGCCACATTTACTTTCAGTGTACATTGATTTGATAAGGTCATAGGTTTTACCTCCTATGCCACTTTCAATAAGTTTGTAGGATAATCCTTGGTGCCAAAGTGAGTCAAAAGCTTTGGCTTCTGCTCAGTACATTGTGTGTGGTGATGAAGTCTAATAGTCGAGCATTTATTATGCTACAGAATAACTTTCCCAGGTTGCTGCTCACACAGATGCCTCTGTAGTTGTTAGGATAAAATTTATCTCCGTTTTTAAAGATTGGTGTTATCAAGCCTTGATTCCAGATGTCAGGGAAGTAACCTACACTCAGAAGCACACTGAATAGTTTTAGAATGGCCAATAGGTAGTGTGCAATCACGTGATTCTGATGACGCGCGCAATGCAGCTGGAGGGCAGGAAGTGATTTTTCTCCATAGAAATCACTAGCAGAAACTCAAAATGCCAGTGTTTTGCGTTGTTTATGGATGCTCAAATCGGACAAACCGAGGAACCACAAGAAGCTTTCGTGTACGAAAATGTGTTGCTCTTAAGGGGGGAAAATTCAAGAATTTGACTGAAAAACGCTGGAAAAAGAGGCTTGTAAACCTGTGTCTGCGGTCGGGAGGAGCGAAGCCGGATAATGCTCGTGTGTGCAAATGGTTAATATAAGATAATAATATATTAATAAAGAAATATATAAATAGATACAGGGTGACACGGTCAGAATTCACTGAATGCTAAACGCCACACATAGACACGATGTAAATAAGATATTGTTCGCAGTTCACGGAATAGTGAGATTGCAATAAATTGAAGTGAGTGACTGCTTTTTAGTGATTAACTTTGATGAAAGCACTATTTGCTCGCTTTCTAGGCTATAATCGATTCAGAATTTAAATAAAAGTTGTTTTACTGCTGCTAACAGGACCAACAGCCACATGCCCTGTACATGCAGCACAGTTTCAGGAGTGACATATATCCCGCATCCCTCATATAAATACGGGATTCACTTCACGAAATAGCTTGTTTACAATCAGGGTTAGTTGCTTAGCCTATATCCATCGCCTTAATGGCAGGCAAGTATTTCAATTTAGTTAAAAAATCGCTCCTCTTTATAAAATAAGGATCACGTTCAACATGTTGTGATTATCAATACCTTTCTCTTGTAATAGCGTGGTGGTTGAAGAGAGATCCCCTCATGATTGTAAGGCGCGTTGGGTGTGCAGCAATTCAATGAAAGCGCTCTATATATATATATATATATATATATATATATATATAAATGCATCATGCCTAAAACAGTAGCCATTTACATGCCATTAACATTACCGACTTTCCTGTATCTCACCCGTTCTTTTTCAGTCACTCCTGAAACTTTGCTGCATGTACAGGGTTTGTGGCTGTTGGTCCTGTTAGCAGCAGTAAAACAAAACTTTTATTTGAATTCTGAATTGATTATAGCCTAGAAAGCGAGGAAATAGCGCTTCCATATCCTCCTGAGACCCAGCTATGGAGTTTTTGCCTCTGTTTGTCATAAATCAACATCTCAGGAAAATGTTATTGGGTTTCAAATCAAAATGTGACTTCCTGTTATGAAACAGGACATCATTTCATACATGTCCACTGTAGAGGACACCAGGACTAAAAGCATGTTTATTATACATTTTGGGAGACAAACGAATTGAATAGGAAAACAAATTATGTATCAATATTCTTATGAAATATTAGATATTATTATGAAAATCTGGCCAATTACTACTCCCATTATTACACTTCTTTTTTCAACATGCTGTCCCAACAGCACTTTAATATGCAAATTAGATACAGTGTATAGATAACATTGTGCTTAATGGGAAAACCAGTTTATGGAATTTTTACACACATATTGCATAAAGCAAAATGGTATACCAAATCATTTTGTTATATATTTTATAACATAGTTGAGAACCATCCTTAAAGTTAGTTATAAAAAAATCCTGAAACCTAAAAATTGATTGCTGATTTGTTTTTGCCTTTTCATGTCTACTCTTGTCATTTTATTTTTAGAAAACATAATTTTGTATTGCCAAATTTTATGGTCAGTTTTTTTCAGATTGTTCCAATTTTCCCAAAATTGGTTTGTGTTCACTGACTTCTCGATTATTGTCAGTTGTTTTTGGGTGTCTTGTGCATTTTTGGTTCTGAGTGTATGTTTGTACTGTTTTAGTGTTTCACTGTAAAGAAGGCGGATCTCTGCATTATTTGGATCTTTGTGTTTCTGATTTGACAATGCTCTCAGTTTTTTGCGAATAGTTTGGCAGTCTTGATCAAACCAATTTTTGTCATTTTTTGGTATTTGATTTTTTCCATTTTTTGTTTTCAATTTGGATTGTTTTGCTGATTTTTCAAATATGTAATTTATATCTTTGACCGCAAGATTGACACCCTCATTAGTGTGAGCATAGGTGTTATTTAGAAAGTTATCTATCAGCGCTTGTATTTTTTGGCTGCTAAGTGCTTTCTGATATTCTTCAGCGCTGTTATCAGCCCATCTACAGTATATGGCTTTCTGATGTTGTACAGCTTACTGGGCTTTGTGTTAATGCTATTTTCTGTCTTTTTGAGATGCACAGTGATTTGACTGTGATCAGACAGAGGGGTTAGTTCTCTAACAGTGAATGATCTGAGAGATGAAGGATCTATGTCAGTTATCATATAATCAACTGTGCTATTCCCCAGAGGTGAGCAAAATGTGAATCTCCCTAAAGTGTCTCCTCGTA
>NW_015505315.1:898842-899717 GCF_001515645.1 Sinocyclocheilus grahami | reverse complement strand
GCAGGAGGACTTTTCCATTCTTATTTACTATAGCATCATGGTTATTTGGTTATTTCTGGGAGAATGCGTTATTAATAGCAGTCAGTTTGTTGTTGATATATTTGCTCCCCTGTGCGTCGGTGAAGTGGTGAAGTCGTCCTGTTCTTGCGTTCAGGTCCCCGCAGATGAGCACGTTTCCCTGGGCCTGGAAGTGGCTTGTCTCTTCTTCTAATGTGGAGAACATGTCTTCGCTGTAGTAGGGGGACTCTGATGGCGGGATGTATATGGCACACAGAGATGCTTTTTTGAGTTGGAGGTTTCTGATTTTTTCTTTAAGTTCTTTATCAGTTATTGGGAAATCTAATGGGTTTTGGTTATCTTTGATGGCTAATTCTAGTTTTTCCAGTTGGTTGATTGTTTGATTTTGCTTACAGTTTGTGTCTGTTTGTACTTTATTAAACAATGTTTGGAAATGACTTTCCCATATTTCTCCATTTTGTATTGCCAATTCTTCATGATCAGTTTTTTTCAGATTGTTCCAATTTTCCCAAAATTGGTTTGTGTTCACTGACTTCTCGATTATTGTCAGTTGTTTTTGGGTGTATTGTGCTTTTTTGGTTCTGAGCGTATGTTTGTATTGTTTTAGTGTTTCACTGTAAAGAAGGCGGAGCTCTGCATTATTGGGATCTTTGTGTTTCTGATTTGACAATGCTCTCAGTTTTTTGCGAATAGTTTGGCAGTCTTGATCAAACCAATTTTTGTCATTTTTTGTTTTCAATTTGGATTGTTTTGCTGATTTTTCAAATATGTAATTTATGTCTTTGACCGCAAGATTGACACCCTCATTAGTGTGAGCATAGGTGTTATTTAGAAAGTTATCTATCAGCGCTTGTATT
>NW_015505315.1:843681-898731 GCF_001515645.1 Sinocyclocheilus grahami | reverse complement strand
TTCTGTCTTTTTGAGATGCACAGTGATTTGACTGTGATCAGACAGAGGGGTTAGTTCTCTAACAGTGAATGATCTGAGAGATGAAGGATCTATGTCAGTTATCATATAATCAACTGTGCTATTCATAATCAACTGTGCTATAAAGGTGAGCAAAATGTGAATCTCCCTAAAGTGTCTCCTCGTAACCTACCGTTGATGATATACAGACCCAGGCTTCGACAGAGCTGCAGGAGGACTTTTCCATTCTTATTTACTATAGCATCATGGTTATTTCTGTGGATATGGGAGAATGCGTTATTAATAGCAGTCAGTTTGTTGTTGATATATTTGCTCCCCTGTGCGTCGGTGAAGTCCAGCTGTAGTCCTGTTCTTGCGTTCAAGTCCCCGCAGATGAGCACGTTTCCCTGGGCCTGGAAGTGGCTTGTCTCTTCTTCTAATGTGGAGAACATGTCTTCGCTGTAGTAGGGGGACTCTGATGGCGAGATATATATGGCACACAGGAATATATCTTTTCTGGATGGGAGAAAATCTCTCTCAAATGAGAGTCTCTCTCTCTCACGCACGCGCACACACACACACGATGCGCAAAACTCTGCATTTGAACAGTCAATAGCAAATACTTAAACTAATAACAAAACAGTAGCTGATTCAGAAGCGCCAGATTGTCATAGCAAAGTCAGAATTACCTCCTCTCCTAGGTTCACGAAACGGTCGTCCATAAAATGCATTGCTGTTCTGTTGTAAGTAATCTTAAAGATTCTTAAATGCATCTATTTTCGGAAGGCCAAATAAAGTGCTTTTGCTTTCGCCTAGAAACATACAGCATCTCCCTGACATGGCTGCTTCAACACTAACTGCGGTTATTGAAACCATGCCTTCTTTCTTTGCTTGAACATTTGGGCGCATTATGCAAATATTTCCACATAGTGAGGTAGATATGTGGGGGCGTGTTAGAACGAGCCGTTTTAGGGGGGCGTGGCAGAGTCTTAACTTTGATAAAGAATATCTCTTTGGTTTTGAGACTTTAGTCTTTGCAACTTCAGGGATCTTATCTATGCACCAAGAGCTTGTAACACTCCAAAGAGAAAGGAAAACTTGAAATCGCATTATATTTAATACCTTTCTGGGGCTTGAATGTGGTGCTGTCTATGGAGGGTCAGAAAACTCTCGGATTTCACCAAAAATATCTTAATGTGTGTTTTGAAGATAAACGAAGGTCTTATGGGTTTGGAACAACAAGAGGGTGGGTAATTAATTACAGAATTTTCATTTTTGGGTGAACTATCCCTTTAAAGAAGGAAAGCCCTTTTTTGAGTATGAAGTATAAAGACTATTATGGAAATGTTCTAAAAGAGATATATTATATATTACTCTGTTTTATGCAGAAATATAATTACAAAAGTAGGAAAGAAATAAGCATTATTTTTCAAATATTGTACATTATTGTAGGTCCTCTATGCCCCGCCTCTCTCAAACGCTTCATTTTCTACAAAGTCCCTCCTTCATTGTGCTAATATTTCCACATAGTGACATAGACATGTGGGGGCGTTTTAGAATGAGACGTTTTAGGTAGGTGTGGTTGACTCTTAACTTTTATAAAGAATATCTCTTTAGATTTGAGACTTTAGTCTTTGCAACTTTACAAATCTTCTTTATGCACCAAGAGCTTGTAACACTTCAAAGAGAAAGGAAAACTTAAAATCGCATCATATGACCCCTTTAACTTACTACTGTATATGTCCTCTTCTTTCTTTTTATCTTCATGAGTTCCTGCAGTGCCCTCCAATGTTCTTTCGGTCAACAGATGCCTTTGTTTTTTCCCAGATGTACACAAACGCACTTTTTAGTGTCCTGTAACTCTACAAATTTACCATAATGTCTTGTAACTCAACTGTATCATGAATGATGTAGGTCAGTATGGAAGGTCAACCAGCCATTTTTACAGCTTCCCAATTCCCTTTTAAGATGCCAGTCTCCTCAAGAATGCTGGGAAAAAGACCAGCTGTTCAGAACAACAGGCAAGCTGTGCCTTAGTCACATGATGTAAATATTAGTGTAATAGATGTAATGGTTTCACATTATTTTACTAAGCTGTGGCAATAAAGACGTAAGGCACTGTGGTTAAACAGCAATGTTAATTGATAGAATTCTATTAATATATATTATATATTATAATTTGTTAAATATTTTATCTATGTATTAGTTTGAGGTATGATTCTCAAAATAATTATTATTGGCATAAACTCAATTTGTTTGTAGAGATGAAAATGAATAAAGTGCATGCAAGTAGATTATGCATTAACAAAAGAATATTGAAAGTCTGAAATATTATTAACTACATAATACAAATTGATTTGAGAAATATTAATATAATATAAATATATAAAACAAAGTTTGGAACTATTGTATTTGTTAACAAGTTAGCTTGATGCTTCACCTGCTCCTGTGTTTGTTGATTTGGTGTGAGAAATTTGCTCTTGAATACAGTCTAATGGAGACTGAATGCATGTAGATTATCAGACAAGCTGTGGGCAGTAGACAGTTTTATAGGCAGTAGACAGACAGTATACATGTACTCTCAGCTGCTGTTTCTGGTGACTAATCAAGAATATCACATCTTTTTGTACATAAACACACTGGCCACCTTGATCGATTCATTACCATGCTATATTTTAATATGTAATATGCAGGAACTCACGTATGCTACATTTGGCATTTGGTCAACTAAATGTTTTTATATAATAGCTAATTATGTTTTTTGTGGTCTTTGGTTAGGTTCTACTCTCCTGTTCTCATGTATTTCACAAAGTAAGTCATTACAGATTCTTCCAACATCATTAATTGGCATGGAGACTTTGATAACACCTTATGAAAATCACTGTGAATTAGTCCCTTTGTGCCACTAATTTCAGGTGTGTCTGAAGTCTTTTGAGAAGTTCTCAGGCAGGAAGAGCTGCCCGATGTGCAGGACGGAGCAGTATGAGACCAGGGTGATTTACGATGGTGCTCGTCTCTATCGGGAAAAGTGTGCTGTCAGGTAAAGATGTGAAGTTCATGCGGATGGACAATCTACATCCATCTAAATTGCTCCCATTCCCAACCGTGTCATTGTTTTCTTGTGTTTGGTTTTTATTTTTCAAATCTCAGAATACAGGCTTTCTGGCGTGGCTACGTTGTTCGCAAATGGTACTGCAACATAAAGAAGTATGTGCCACCGAAAGACCAACAATTAAGACGAGTATTCTTTGAAAAAAAGGTAACATTAATTGAGACATTAGGACAGTTTTAGTCTGTTAATTGACATTTCGGTCTCTCAATTGGTCTCTCAATACAATAGCATTTTTAGTTCATTATAATAATTAGATTATTGTATTCTTGATATAATATGCCAGAAAATATGGTTTGTCTGGTCATTTTATAGTTTTTTATGTATTATTCTGCAAAATGAAGAGAGTAAAGCCTCAATTGATTTTTTTTTAAATTTTGTACAAGATTTGTGAGTTTAGAATTGAAGGCTTAAAGAGTTTGTTATAAAAAGTCATTTTCCATAGCAGTTTTCATGCACTCTTTGACCCTTCAGAGTGCAGGATACTGATAGCAGGTGAAAGTGGTTAGAAGCTGTTGGGCAGGGACCTCACTGACACAGACGTCTGGCCCTGCAGCCCCCTCATTATCCCACACAGAAGTCCCCATGCATTAGCCCAGGGAAAGCAAAGGTTGCCATCTAGTGAGGCATCAACTGTCAAGACTTGGTTACGGTTCTGGAACTGACAGCACTATTCCAGACTCCAAGCTATATTCTCAAACTGCTTTGAAAAGCATATTTATAAACCCTACAGATGTATGCATTGACCCCTGTGACAGTATCGTATACTGTTGAGCGTTGCCAAATATATTTTTTATTTTCATTTGTCTGCTACTAGGGAGTATGGTTCAATTGCGATTGCTAAACAACTAATAGCCAAGCGCTCTCTTTCAAGGCAAGTTAGTTTATAGTGGCAGGAATGAAAAGGGGAAATGATCTACATTTAGCTTTACAAAATACCTTATCCAGAGATCACTAAATATTTTAATGGAAAGATAAAAACATTTAAAAAAATTACGTAAGCTTTTAATTAGCAAATTTCTTTTTTTAAGCATTTTATGTATTATTGATGTATTGTTGTTTTATCTTCTTTTATTATCAATTTAAAGTAGGTTTTAATTGTATGTTATTATTATGGTATTTACTTGTTTTCATGTGAAGCGCTTTGAGCACTTTGAGCTGCATTGTATGAAAGGGGTTATATAAATTAAGTTTAATATTGTTGTCAACTTATAGTGCTTTCAAGTAGGGCTGGGTTTTGACACAAATTTCACGATTCGATTTAATTCTCATTCACAAGCTTGCGATTCGATTAGATTCGATTACCAATTCGATTCAAAATCGATTATTTTGGATATACAGTGGGGCAAAAAAGTATTTAGTCAGCCACCAATTCACTCATTTACAGGCCTCTCTCATTCTCACTTTTTAAGTGGGAGAACTTGCACAATTGGTGGCTGACTAAATACTTTTTTTCCCCACTGTATATCAGGTACAGTACATGCCAAATTTTCTCAAGGAAAAAAAAATCTCTCAACTAATGCTGTAAAATATACCAACAGTCAGTTGGTACTATAATATTATATACTATAATATTGCAAGTTAAAATTAATGAAGTTTTTACAATAATAAAGTTAGTTACATAATAATATTTTTACTTCAATTTGTTTTTTTTAAATATAAACATTTAAATGGTGGCTGTCATAAAAACTTGATGGATTTATTCAAACATAAATTAAACCTTGAAGAACAGTAAAAAATATAATGAATGTTATATGGTGCATATATTTAGCAACATGCCCCTCTCTACAGTTTATTTTTCTATCTGACTAATGGTTACCTAATATGTTTTTCTGAGGTAAATGTGACATAACGTGACATTGTTTACAAGACGTTATATTGACATCTTTGCGCGGCTGAAACACTGATTGAGCGATTACATGAGACAGGATACGGATTGTAAAGTTGTACTTTCTTTTAACTTGCCTTCAGATGCAGTGGCGGCTCGTGGGTTTTAAAATAGAGGAAGCACACTAATTGTTTTGGTCTGGGATCCCTGCTGATTATTATTATTATTATTATTTGCTTAACCACTTTAAAATTTTTGGTTGCTTTTAGTCAGAAAACGTAAAGAAAACGACATACATACAGCAAGATAATATAATTTCACTTACCTGGCCTATCACTTGAAGCAAACATCTATCCCTTCTTAAAAGTCTGTGTAAAAACAGAGCTGCCTGTTGCGCCATTTAATTAATCCGACTGCTGTAGCCTATATCCAGTTTAGGCTGTTTTCCCTAAATTTGTATATATACTGTTTGAAAAATCTGTTGGCAATCAAATATTCAATATCGCTACTCATCATAAGTACTTCGTACATTATCAGCGCAGCGGCAGACGTTCAAACTAATATCAGCTAATTTACGTCTCTATGATGATTGGTTGATATCAGAAGGGAGGCTAATTTTTTTTTACCAACGGAGGGACGAGAGCTCACCTCTCCCCCGGCCTCCCCCTACCCTTCTCTATCATTAGCGGTCGTAATTACATCAGCAGATTCGGCACATTCGTGATAGAAAAGCAGCGCTTTCACGTTATGGTATTACAAAACAAAAAATACACATTCTGAAACGTGAACTGAAATGAATTGTGAATTTTATTAACATTAAATCGTCCTCCTCCCATTTTCAACTCAAAATTATGGGGAAGCTGTGCCTCTCCTGCCTCCCCCGATGAGCCGCCACTGTTCAGATGTTTAGTCATGTTTATTTTGTGCTGAAACTGTTATTAATGTGGAGGAGATGATCAGTTCACATGCGCCTCGCGCTGCTGCATCTGTTGAACTGAGGTGCTACAGCGATCTGTCACTCCACATTAAACAGCGCCAAAACGGCATTTATTGTTTAAATACTGCAATACAATGGACAGAACTTGAAATCTGAGACTTTGTTTCATATTAAAAGTACCAACGCACAATGCTTATTGCGATATATTGGATGGGAAGTGCCCTTCAATGTTCCGTCCATTAACTGAAAACAGGCTAGACTAATCGATTCTTGGGATTTAAGAATCGATATCATTCTGTAAAAACGAGAATCGATTAATATCGAGATATCTATATTTTTTTCCCAGCCCTACTTTCAAGGTATATGTTTGATAATTTTTTCCCCTTGTGATTTAGAACCATAATCTTGGTATTGCTAGTGCCATGATATTACATGGAATATTTAGAATGTAACTTGTGAATGAGTGTGAATTTCTGTTTTTTTGCATGTTTCTCTGGACCTTTGGCACACCAGGAAGCAGTTAACCAGCTAAACAAAATGGAACAAAGAGAGAAAGAATGCAGTATGCTTATCGCTTTGCTCTTAGATAGGTTTTCAATCAACTAGTCGCTCGTTTTTTTCCTCAGGTACCTCACTAAGTCAACATATTAGAAAGTTAAATTGGTGACATTAAGATTGATTGTACCTACCCTCTCTTTTCCCTGAATGCGAGGAGGCAGAGTTCACACTGCCAAGTGTTGTTTGTCCTTCTTTAGGAAGGTCTACGTTTGAACTCTGTGGGACACTTAACGTCTGTTTAATTACTGATCAAATACAGCTATAAAAAAAACCACTGATGTAATTCGCTGCAATAGCCGCCACAGGATGTGTGTGCGTACCTGTGCATGCTTAATCTTGCAGGTCAATTTCTGGGATCGTCCAGAAAGTTTCCTTCATACATCCATTTATACTGCTATTGATCTGGCTGTTAACAGCGTTTCATTGTCAGTGCAAGACTCCGAATTGATCTATGTTATGACGGAACATCAGTTTGCCTTGTCATGTCTGACCGAAACCCATTTTCATGTCATTCGTTTCCTTAATCAGTTTCAGGAGATGAACGACAGCTTGGTGCAGTCATGCAGCACAGATGTGGAAGCCTTCCTGAGCGATATCGATCGCTCCGTGGCCTCGAGCCACGACATCCTGCGCCGCTTCGACAAGTACACGAGTGTTTCTGAAATGGAGGAGAAGGACTGGCTAGAAGCTCAAGAGAAGGTTTGCGATAATGCCGCTGCTCCTTCACCTACACATGCAGACGGAGACTGAAATCCCAGTGTACTTTTATAAAAGAGCAGCTCATCAATGCCTCTAATCCCTCTCTGCAGTCGCTCCTCGGTCCTGCCCTTTGCCCGACGTGCCGCCACCTGTCCCGGAGTGCTCGAGCCGCACTGGCGGCACAGATGTTCCGATTCAACAGTATCAAACCCTCCAAGAGATGATTGTTTACCTTGCTAATGAATGAGTGGAAATAATCCACCGTGTTTACTAAAAAACACAAGCTGCGCGGATAATGCATGCCTAGCCTTTCATTACATGCGAGCTGAAGACAAGATTTGGCATTTCAGTGGGCCTCATTGTTATTGTGTTGAGGCAGCCAATGGCAGTGATCCACTAAAAAAGGAAACGCTCATTTTTTATCTTCTGGATGAGAGGTCGGGCAGATAACTTGAGACTCTCAAACCTAGAGTTAGCAGAGTTCAAGTCAGAACCAACCCGTTCCCACCCAGACAAACAGAACGAACAATTATGAAATGTTCTCGTGCGAAGCGATTGGCCTTTGCTGAATAAAGGAAGCTTGACAGTCAGTTAATGATTATGGCTGCACACCTACTTTCTGTTAGACTCAACTGAACTACAACTGTGATACGAGCTGCACACAGCGGTCATAAATCTGCTAATCATTTTTCCCTGATAATAGAGCAGGAAAACACTCTCACGGAACACGAGGTGTGCGTCTGTTCACGGGCATGTTTTGTTTTTTCATTTCACAGGAGCATTTCAGAGGCCGGGAAAGCAAATGCTTGTTAATAAAAGAAACATAAGGGAATAATAGAAGGCTTAAGCATGATGATAAAATACAAATTAACATTACCAGTCAAAATAATTTTTAGAAATAATTGAGAATTTTTTATGTTGTTGTAAGAAGTCAGTAATATTGTAAAATATTATTACAAATTAAAATGACTTTTAATATATGAATAGTTCATTTGCAAAAACAGATAACTCCATTTTTAACAATTTTCAAAAACATTTTTTTATTCATTGTGCATTCCAATTAATCTCAATCAAAGTGCAGTTGGGTAATTTAATTAGGTTAAAAAAATAGCAAAAAAATACAGCTAACTAACACAATAAAAACATGGTTTTTGAAAAAAAAAAAAAAAGTTATGTTTTTGGAAATAAACTCTTCATATTTTAAAATATTATCTATTTCTGTGATGGCAAAGCCGAATTTTCAACAGCTATTACTCTAGGCTAGTCTTTTTCTTAAGAAATTATTCTAATACGCTGATTGGTTCGGATTTTTTTTTCTGAAGAATAAAAAATTTCATTCATTTATTCAGCAAGGATACATTGATCAAAAGTGACAGTAAAGACAACCATAATGTTACAAATGCTGTTCTCTTCAACTTTCTATTTATCAAAGAATCCTGAAAAAAATATTAAGCAAAAACGGTTTCCAACATCGATGATAATAATAAGAACCATTATTAATAATTGAGTATTAACTGATAATAATTGAGCAGCAAAACAGTTAACCAGAGGAAATCTAGCATGAATTAGCACCAGTAATTAGCACCAATAGCACAGTCAGTTACGTTCAATCTCGATCAGCAGAATTAATGGTGATAATCATTTTGAATATTCAGCGAGGAGTGAAAAATGTAAATGGTCGTCTAATCAACAGATGCAGAGCAGCAATTTGATTGAGTGCCACTACTGATTGCTGGTGTCAGTGTGGTGTCTTGGCAGCATTAATCATTGTGCATTTTGAATGGTTATAGTCTCTTAAAAGTCAAGAATGGTCCCCGCCAGCACATTTTACGGATAGTGCATGATTGATGCTCGATCGTAACAGGCCATGGGTAAAATTTTCAAATGGATACTGTATGATATACATTGTGTAGTTGACATTTTAGCACCTCATTGAAAGCAACTGGATGGGCATAGATGCATTTTAAGCATTGTGTAATTCTCACTAGCGATATTACTGATTGCCCATACTCACTTATGTGTTTACTGCTGCCAGTTCCTAGTACTGAAATGACTTCTTTCAATTACACAATCACACATGATTCTTTTTCTTGCTTCCACCAGGCTGTCCAGCGTGGTGATCAGGACTGCCCCATTTGCCTGAACCGCTTGGGCTCACATAATGGCTCATCGAAGGAAGACCGGAATGTCCTGTTATTGTCCTGTTCCCATCTCTTCCATGAACCCTGTCTGCAAGCCTTTGAGCTTTTCTGCCATGAGGTGAAACCCACATGCCCTCTCTGCCGGTCACACTATGCTAAAATGCTTGTTTCAAATTACAGAGATCAGTATATTTATTAGTTTGTCTTGATGTTCTAGTTTATATAACAAGACAAATTAAACTTCTCCCACATCCCCATTCTACATCATCAAACAGTACGATAAAAATTGTCAAAAGTCACAAACTTTATTGTAAACTGAAGTGAAATACAAAAGTAAACTAAAGACAATCTGAACATTTTGCTTCACAAACCTATGCAATCCAACTCTACAAATACAAGAGAAAACATTCTGAAAATACATTCACACGTAAAAGAAGCAACAGGCAAAAATGGAAACAGAATTAAGCTTTCCCTTGGGATCTGAAGATGAGAATTCAAATGAGACCGACAGACATTTAGCCTATGATGAACAAGCTGTTTTGATGTGTAGACCGGACACTTTCTAGTGAAACGCTGTCAACAGTTCAACAGACTAATAAACTGAAATACCACAGCATCTTTGATGTACTACATTTTTTGTAACTCTTGTACCAATGTTGTACAGACAAGCACATTATAGAATATGGAATGAATCGGTTTCTTTTTCTTTCAGTTATTTCTAGTATATCCCTGCAAATGCCACTATTTTGAGAAACCCAACACACTAACTGACACACCAGTCCTTGTCCTGCATAAAGCAACAGCAACATTCCTCAAACACCAATTAAATTAAAGCCAAAGAGTAGAATTTAGTGTTATATACTATAGTTAATAATGTATTATATAGTTAATAATAATATAAGATGCTCTGGCATTACAAAATTTGTGCAGACAAAAGTGACCTTAAAGTTTAATACACAAACGCACAAAAACATTATAAAGCTTACTTCAATGACACAATTATTGACATTATACATTTATTCCCCAGATATTTTCTTACAAAATGTTCTGTGCAAATCAACAGGAAGAAAATATATTTTACATGTAACTTTTTTAAATCCATGACAATAAAAACCACAAAACAATGCAGCAAACTGAACCACAGAACCCACTGAGGTGTCAGTTTTTAAATGACCTTTTCACAGGCTTTAAATTCAGTGTCCCTCATGTGAATCCTAGCCCTCTGCAGACACAAAATTCAATCACTTTCTTAAAATGATTTCTGCCCAAACTTTTAATATTCAATATCAGTGCCCTGATAGTTTCTTTTGACTTTGGCCAGTTCGAGTTAAAAGATACGCCCTGTTGTTTTGGTATGCCATGTTATTGACAATCACAAGAGGGATTCACAGTGAATTAGTCAATTAAAAGGTACACAAACTAACTCATTTTCACGTCTCACACATGCATAACTTGTCTCCTCAATACTGGACAACAGGAGACAAAAACGAAAAAGCCTAGAAAGCCTGTTTAAGGCATCAGAGGTGATTTATTTTATTTTTTTTGTTCAATAAACAAATGCTGAATGACTAATTGTCTGGCCTTTTCCACAAATAGCATAGTATGAATGAGGCTCAAAGGCCATTTCATATCTACATTCTACAAAAATAAAACGAAGAAATATACTGTATATACATGTAAATACATCATTTACATTATTATGAGGCTTGCCATACTTAAAGAGACGAGAACTGAAGACTGCACACAGGATGTCTGTTCAGCTTTACATAACACTTTAAGAGAAATGTCAGGAATGGTTTTTTAGCCTATTGGTTTTGTCATCAGAATGGGAATGTTTGGAAACTATACTGAAAATATTGTACATTGTGTAATCAGTAACATTTAGACAAAAAGAAAAAGCTTCTATGACACTGTACAAAGGAGACCCTTCAATGAGTCGTGCTGCGCTCTACATGTGTAATGACATCTGACTCCGCTCGGACTTCACATTCATTTCACTGCACAAGAAGCTTTAATAGATCTGATGTGGCTCTGCAGTCCTGTTTTCACAGCCTTTATATACAAGAAACTACATAATGTACGAGTTTAGCCTCTGATCTGTGTAGACCAGTGTTTTGTTAGACTTAACAGACTGAGCTGGCTTAAAATCCAGCATGAGAGTGAGTGGAGAAAAACACAAATATCTTCATGAATAATCTGCCATTTGCAAAAAGCAAAGCAGCTGCAGAGGTACAGACTAGATGTTTGAAGGCTGTTTTGCTAGTGATGTTGAAATAAGGCAGATATATAGATCCTTACAAGCTCTGCAGCAATAACCAAGTTCAAAGGATGCATGTTATTGGTTATATGCTCTCAGTTTGCGTAGTACATGTAGCATAGTATAGTATCAAATGTTGTGAAGGAAGTAGCAGCAGATTTAAGTACAGGAACAGGAAGCATATCCCAAGATTGTGCCTCACTTTCTCCCATATATTTGGTGCATTTTACTACCAGCAGCATTTCTCTGCTGTCTTTTCCATTTTGTCACCTCCCTTATTCAAGACTACAATACACTACACTCCATTAAACGTGTTAAATCATTGAGGTGATTTTGCCAAGAGTGACTGGCAGGTCGCATCATTCCAAAACACAATCTGCCACAACCAGTTCAAGTAAACACAATAACATATGAAGCTGGTTGTTGGTAGTGACTCGAACCCATAATGTCCACATCGGAACCTTGCCTACCAATGAAAACAACAAGAACAGTTGCAGTGCAAGAAGACATTTGGCAGGTAGGCTCCTCCACTCTTTGTGATATTTTAATACTACCCAGTATATGCCAATATTGTGAGTAAGGCACATGTTTTGGGGAGTTTCCTTGTCAATTCCCATTACTTAATTCTGTCGCATCCAACAAACCTGAATTGTCACAGTAAAGCATGAGGAAACTAAAATCATAACGCTTCCTCATTTATAATTGAGCAACGTATAAATAATAATTGATCTTCATTTGAACAAAGTGAATGTAAACGTATGCAATGGCAGACAGAATAAGTTTTCAGATTACAAAACTTACTTTACACATCAAAATGCAAGCAATAAATTTGACAGCTGTAGACCAATGCTGACAATTAGTATTTGTCATTGTGATTGGCCATCATGTTTTGCTTGTAGATTTTTTTTTGAACTGATTTTGTAATGTGCACCATTTGCATAAGAACTAGTTAGTTTGGCATTAAAGCATCTATAACTTAAATTGAGATGATCAATGTTCAGTTAGACTCACTGCAACGATTTCTTTGCCAGTGTTAAATTTGACAACTGCAATTCTTCAGAGAATGTAGTTTCTAATATTAGTACTAATATCATGTGTAATAAAGGTGCCTCTCTTGTCATTATCAAAAATGTTTAGATGTCATTTGTGTGCTGTTTTTATGGGAACTAAACCGGTTTCTTTTAACAAGGTCCATTTAACTTTACAAAATACTGATCTACAAGGGCACAAAATGTCATCAAACAATAATTTAGGAAAATGATAAGCCCTAATTGAGACTAGTGCATGCTTCATTACACGTGAAATTATCAGCTTGGCAAACAGCTTAATATTTCCCCTAATCAAACTAGAGAACAATTATAGATAATAAAAATTATAATAATAATAATAATCCCTCATTGAAGGGTGCAGTCAGGAGGCCTTTTAGGTGTGCAGGTCAGGAAGAAAATAAAATTTTCTCACTCAAGAGAATTGAAATGAATGCATTTACAAGCTGAACAACAAACACTGCTAACCCGAGTGAAATATTTGTGAATCTCAGCCTGGTTAGAGTTGTTGGTATACAACTCTATTGTAGGTCTAAACACTTTCACGGTTTTGTTTTTTTGATGCTCTGTGACTAAATACCACTGTACTCTTGAAATGAAAAACCCAACTGCATACACACGAGTTTGTGAGAGAATGGCTCGATTTTGTTCTCACAGAGTTTTCTGATGCCCGTTGACAGCATGTTTCCCTGACTCTGCATCTGTCGTACTGTTGGACAGATTTAATTTATCCAGACCTGAAACCAAAGAGATAAGTATTTGAAACATTTGGACCCTTTGACTCTTATAGACACATAATGTAGCATTTCAAAACTAAAACTACAGTATGCATTTTATGCACTGCTTGTGGACTGCCCTGAATATATAGACACAAAGACATGAGCATAAAAGAAAGAAAAGAAAAAAAAAAAAAAGGAGAAAAAGTACAGAACGAAATAGTAGACCAGAAATAAATGTGGAGATTAAACCATGATATAAGAAGTGCTAATAGAACGGAGTCATGCAGAATACATTACCGAGGGCTTTGAGGAGTTCCTCTCGCACAGCAGATGTGAATTTTCGGACCAGACACAATGTGGTTACCACAGCAAACAGAAGATTGTACGAAAGTACGATGTAAAAATTTCCATCTTTGACTCTTATAGACACATAATGTAGCATTTCAAAACTAAAACTACAGTATGCATTTTATGCACTGCTTGTGGACTGCCCTGAATATATAGACACAAAGACATGAGCATAAAAGAAAGAAAAAAAAAAAAAGGAGAAAAAGTACAGAACGAAATAGTAGACCAGAAATAAATGTGGAGATTAAACCATGATATAAGAAGTGCTAATAGAACGGAGTCATGCAGAATACATTACCGAGGGCTTTGAGGAGTTCCTCTCGCACAGCAGATGTGAATTTTCGGACCAGACACAATGTGGTTACCACAGCAAACAGAAGATTGTACGAAAGTACGATGTAAAAATTTCCAAGCCAATTAAATCGTCCAAAATCACCCAGGAGATCAAACCTTGTTATTCCTGCAGAAAGTAAGACACAGAAAAATGGTCAATTCTCAGATTCCCCAATTTTTTTTTAAACATACAATAAGTGGGAGTTTCTTAAAAAAAAATCTCAAGCATAAATAGAAACAGAGTGAAGAAAGGCGGAGATGGTTTGTTGGAAAAAAGGACTGAAAGAGCAGGTGAGGGCTCGATAAAAAGAAGGCCATTCTGAAAGACACTTCAAGGACTACAGCTCCATCTAAATCAGATTACACAACATAATAAGGTATCTTTTCCCACATCCTAGATAAGTCTGACATTTACCATCTGCTGTCATATTTCAGTTAGAATGAAGGTCGTTTATTGTCGTCAGATAATACATTCTTTCTGAAACAAAACAGACAAGTTGCACTGTGCTATTTTTATATGACTAAATGATCCATGGCCACAGGGTGCATGTGGACATTTAAAAGAAATGTGTACAGCATAAAAATCTGAAATTTGAGTATTGTGTTTCCAAGTTGCCAAACAAGTGATTGCCTGAATTAATCCAGCATGTGCAATCTGACATGAATTAACACAGGTCATCACTTCATCACTTAACACAGACGGATACAAACAAGATCAAATAAGGCAAAAAATACAAGTGAGTTCATCATTGAAATAACAAAATATTTAAAAGAGATTCATTTTACAAAGCGATTTAAACCTCTGGAAAATTATTCAATTTTTCATAGAAGTACTTTCATGTTCAATTTTCTGATTTCAAATCAAACACTCCAAAGATCTGAAACATTTGTTTAAGGACAGATAAAGGATTAACAACCACTGACTTCAAATTAAGCACTTTTAATCACAGTCAAATCAGAGTTCAACTAGCTTCATATTCCAAAAAGGAACAATCTACCTCCTTTTCCCCATTTGCATCATGGCTTTTCCTATTGGGCATGTTTCTTTTTTCCTCCTCTCCTGCTTTTGGGTGCTCCTTTAAATAACATTATAATTCAACCTTTTTCTGGACTACCTCTAAATAAAACATTGGGTACAACAGGCTGACTCCTGAGGATAACTTAAAACAACTTCAATGTTTCCATTCAAAATCTCAAGCACCATCCAGTTTGTTGAAAGTGGTAAAAAAGGGTCAGGTTTTCATCCTTGGGCAAACATATTCATCCTAAATTAGATGTGCTTAGTTTTCAGACTGACGAGCCAGGTTAAAAAAAAAAAACAGTTTGTCTGTCCAGCATCTATTAATTATCGCAATTAAAGACCAACAGTGTACACTGGCAAACCTAAATCCTCAAATGTATTCATTAGTTACACCAATTAATTAATTAATTTTTTACTTTAGGATTTTTCTTCCCTAGGATTTCCACCTTGATAAATCCCTTGTAGGTTTTTCTCGCCAGTCCTAAAAGAAGAAAAAAACTGCAGAAGGATAAACTAAACAATTTAGTTTATTTAATTAAAGGAGCTTTTCTAGACTTCATGACCAGTTGATGAGGGCAATGACCACTTTCTGTACTCTGTAACGTTTAAAAGGGAATTGTAAAGAGAATCACATTTAAACGGAGCAAAATTCTAACGTCAAAAGTTTCTCTTCTGCATGCCTGATTTCTTTGGCTGTGGTCAAATTTACACCATTATTCTAAGTAAATTAACTGCATAGACTCTAATAACATCTGTAGTCCTTCAGATACAACAAGGTCTATAACAGCTAGTCACTGACAGCCATGTTGAATTAAAACAATGGCATGAAACTTTAGATGAATGGCACTCTCTCACTGATGAACAAATCTCTTATTTAGCTAATTCTTTCTCAGGTGACCCCTTGTAATGGCTTAGTGAAATAAAGAAACCTACTTCTCAGAAAGGAAAAAAAAAAATCAAGAGTTTAATATAGTTTAAAAAAGAGAGTGTTAGGGTGAGAGTTGTTAACTGTCTGTGTAAAAGTCAGTGCTGTCACACAAGTCAGTTTGCCTTTCCCACATTTTCAACAGGCTCCTGCAGTCTGTTATGTGCACGACACACACACACACACACACACATTTCACTATATTAGTGAGGACATCTTATATACCTCCATTGTTTTTTATAAGGTTAATGATATGTCCTAACTCGACCCCTAACCATCACCCCCACAAAAACATGATTCAGCTGTTCATGATTTTAACTAGTGATGTCTGGCTCACTAGTCAGTGTTCAACATGTTTTACTATGTTAGTGAGGACATGTTTCAATAGAGAGGATATTTTGGACCTCACAGATACAGCCAAACCTGTAAATATTTGTGCACACACACACACACACACACACACACACACACACACAGTATTTCTGCAGGACTCCCATCTTTCCACACGGGGGATGTGTGTGAGTCTATGTGATAGTAAATGTGTTTTAATTGGTCTGAGACTGTATGAGACAAATTCTTCGGTCCAAAAAAAAAAACCCCCAATACTTCAAGCAACGTCTCCTTTCATCTATTCAGTGCAGCACTGCAGAAATGTTGATATTTTTCTGAAGCTCCCAGTGAGTCACTGATACTCACTCACACATACACACAATGCTATTTGAACAGCTGTGTCTGTAGCTTGCCATGTTGTTTATTGCAGCTATTGTGACGACTGTTCGTCTGTCCTTTTTCTCGCTCCATTCTTGTGTAAAATCTCTATGGCAAATCCTGCTGGAATGTAACTTGTTAAATCTTAACAGTGGAAATGAGTTTGCCTGTATGTGTATACGTCAATGCAGCTGGAAAATGTATGAAAATGGTAGTATCCAAACACAAACAAATGTTTAATGTAATGTTTATGGTAACCCAAAAAATACACAGACGCTTACACTGCTGTTCAAAAGTTTGGGATCAGTACGTTTTTTAATGTTTTAAAAAAAAATTTGTAATGTTCATCCAGGCTGTATCTATTTGATATTTAATGAATATTTTAAACCTTGTACATGTGCAAATCTGCAAAAAATATTAAGAAAAGAAATTTAAAAAATAGGACTTTCTATTTGCTTTTAAACTGTAAACACTTTTCACTAAGCTGTTTTTCCAATTTTTCAAGTTCTACATTTTTCAGTATTTTCATTTTCCATGTTGCAGTAAGTTTTGGGAGCTCATTTTTAGTCCATCTCCTATCCTGAAAAGTCTGTCTTGCAGAGACTGACAAGAATTAGCTCCTAAAACTTACTGCCAGATTCTGGAAGATCAATTCTTCAAACAGTGGTACAAGAGGATGTGGTGCTGGTCTTTCAAGAGTCACTCTCAACTTATCGGTCCATAAAGCCTATAAAAATAGTCTTCATGTATTTCACAATATTTCAGCATGTTATTCTAATTAAGTGAGGGTCATTTTTTTGGATTTTTTACCCAAGCAAAGTCTCTCAGAACCTGACACCTTGTACTTCTGGAGACTCCAGGAAGGTTGCAGTTCTGGAAAACGCTGGTGCTGGAGACTAAATGGTTCCTGATGGTTTCTCACCTAATTATTCACATTAATTCTTTTGCAGTTAACGTTTGTCTTTTCTTCTCCACCTGTTTTTTATCTGACCCGGCTGACCCAATGAGCATGTTGCTGACCAATGGTCATGTCTTAACTTAGCAATTTCTGTATTGCATTAGTTTTTAATATTTCTCATGGAGATGTAATAATTTTTGACTTCCCAGTCTGAGTTAAATATCTTTTTTTTTTGCCTCATTTCATCCGGAAAAAAACCTGCCTAATCTTAATAAGGTGTTTTTCATTTCCAACCTTCATGGACAATTATATATCACTTATAAATGATTAAATACAAAATAATAGTAGTTATTAAGATTGATGTGGTTTGGAATTGGTAAAATGTGCTTGGAAAAAAATATGATCAGAATATCAACGTGCATAATAATTATGCATGCACTGGAAGTGCTCCCTTTACACAGAGTGCCGCTATATCGCGAAATCGAAAGTGAAATTGAACAGAAAGCACTTATTCAAATGCGATTTCAATACCCCGCGCATATTGATATGCCTGCACTCCCTGATGTGCGAAAATTATGGGGTTAAAGCAAAAAAAAAATCTTTTGACTGAATTTTTCCTCGGCCAAACCCCATTCCACAGTCATACCCGTCACACCCCCAGTATAAGAGCAGAGTTTTTCTTCTTGTAATTAGGAGCGCTTGTCCTTCTAATTGAAGAATTAGCCTTCATAATACGAGCTGACATTTGACTCAAAGTGATTTCAGAGGCATTTTCTTTATACCTTTGTAAATGCATTTTTCTAATTTTATTAAATGCATGCAGTGTTTCCTCTAGGATTTTTTCCAGCTGTGGTGGCAGGACTATTTCTCATGGACCATGCGTTTGCGTTTTCATGTGGACGGAGATCATTTTTTAAAACGGAAGAAGGAAAAACTCAGTTTATAAAAATACACGTGTACGTGTGAACATGTCCTTATTTTAACTAAAAAAGACAATAGTAAATAAAATAAGAACAAATAAATGAATGACAATCAATAGCACAAACAAAAACAATAAATGTTTTCAGTTAGGTCTAACTATAATCTATACTGAACTGTAAAATAACACTGGATAGTCTTCACTGTATAATGAAAGGCAGCAGGTTTATTTAGGCTGCTGTCTCTTTAAGACCTCATGCACGGATGTAATATACTGATACACTCTATGCTTACTTTTATTTTTAGGAGCGCTTGTCCTCCTAATTAAAAAATTAAATAAAAATAGGAGCACCTTCTGATCAATAATCAACTTCTGATCAAAAATTAGTCTTCCTAATACGAGGTGACATTTGACTCCTTAAAGTGACTTACAGGAGTATTTTCTTTTTACCTTTGTAATGGCATAATTTTCATCTGTCAAATTTAAAAAATTGTGTTTATAAGCTTTTTAAAATTTCTATTTAAAACAATATAATAAGAGGTAGAATAAGACAAATAAGTTACCAATCATATGAAATTAGTATTAATAAATTCATTTATACTACAGAGGTGGCACAGAAGAACACAAAAGTGGTTTGTAGGTACATTTTCAGACGTTTAATGAGACTCAGAGGTGGCATGAACGCAATTAAATTCATACATTCATGTGGAGATTAATGTTTTAAATATAAAATTTTGAATACAGAAATATTAAATTATTTAAATAACTGAAATTATAAGCTAAAAATGAAACTAAATCCACCAGCAGGTGGCGGTAAGTCACTGATTTTATCACTGAATCATTCATTCAATTGATTCGTTTGAACAGCTGATTCATTCAGGAATTAAATCTTTATGTATGAGTAATCATGAATCACAGACTCACTAGATTCGTTCAAAAACGCACTTTCATTCATGAATGAAACTCGGCTGTGTTTGCTTTTAGAGATGCGCAGCGGCTCAGCTGTTACTATATTTGGAACTATTTTCATTGATGAAATATATACAATAAGACAATAAGAATGTTTGCGGGAGCGTGACACACACGTTGCGGGAGTGGGTGGTAATGGTCAGAAATTCAGTGGGAGCGTGCTTAAGAAAACTGTCCTGCTCAGGAATCTAGGCTGCGCATCAACACACACAAGTTTTTTTTCGCGCTCCCCCATCCCCACCCCCAATCATTAGTGCCGCTTGTTCTGTCTTTGACAGAACATATAGGACAATTTTTAAATAGCGCCTTAAACAAAATTTATTTCAAATTTAATTCAAGCACTTTCAAGGACCTATGTTTGTTTTCAAGTGCTTTCCAGGCCTTGCATCCATGTGTCTGAAATTCAAGTACTTTCAAAAAGCGTGGGAACCCTGACACCAGTATAGGTGTGTGTATTGTAAGAGCTAGACGGCGTATGATGATGTGTGACGTATAGTAGTGGTGTCCCAATTCTTAGGGGAATATTTTCACCCCTACCCCTTGACACTCTGTTTCAAGAGACAAGGGGAAGGGGTAGGCGGAGGGGTAGGGGAAGGGGTATAAAATAGAATTGGAATTGGGCCTAAAGGTGACATATTTTGCCCCTTTTTACAATATGTAATATAAGTCTCTGGTGTCCCCAGAATGTATCTGTGAAGTTTCAGCTCAAAATACTTCACAGATCATTTATTATATAATTTTGAAAATGTCTATTTTGAGTGGAAGCAGAAACACGCTGTTTTTCGGGCCTGTGTCTTTAAATGCAAATGAGCTGCTGCTCCCCGCCCCCTTTTCCAGAATGGAGCTGAGCCTTTACAGCTCGTATCTGCTAAAAAACATCTGTTTTGGTTCTGATTATCATGTTTATCACGCTGAAATCATGCATTTTAAACCATATGAGTTTAAACTTCTGATATACGTTTTTCTGAGCGCACACATCCGAAGCACACAGACAGAAAGCAGCTGTCACAGCATGTGAGTACTAAACTAAGTTCTTATTCACATACAAGTTAAGTTAAAAACACAAATGAGTTACAAAAACAGTCGGTTATGTCTGTGAAGGTAAACAGCTGGGAAATAAATCGCATGTTTATTTTAGATCTGTGTGGCAGAGCAATATACAATAAATAAATCAATAAATCCACTGCTCTGTTGTCTCCTCTGAGGCTGGGACTGTAAATAGTGTTCTGTGCTCGTCTGTGCAGCCAAAGGCAGAACAGTTAGCATGTTTTGCTCAAACTTTCGCCATGGCATTAGAGCTGGTACACCGTTGTGGCTTGCGAAATCAAAATAACGGTGCCGTGGGTGGAAACTGACAGATTAAGGGGCGGTAATATTATAATGAGATCCCTTTGCCACGTCACCAAGGGAGCGAAATCAGACGCCCTCGTTTTCTCAGACGCTTGCAGAAAAAGGCTTCCCAAAACAGAGTTACTGGGTTAACCATTTTCACGTTTCCTTGGTTGGTAGATGCACCGGATATACCTGATTATAGCACTTAAAACCTGGAAAAGTCAGATTTTCATGATATTTCACCTTTAAATTAATACTTTTATTCAGCAAGGATGTGTTAAATGGATAAAAAGTGATAGCAAAGACTTATACTGTTACAAAACATTTCTATTTTGAATAAATGCTGTTTCTTTTTAACTTTTTATTCCGCAAAGAAAAAAGTATCACAGGTTCCAGAAAATATTAAGCAGCACAACAGTTTTAACACTGATAATAAATCAGCATATTAGAATGATTTCTGAAGGATCATGGGACACTGAAGACTGGAGTAATGGCTAATGAAAATTCAGTGCTGCATCACAGAAATAAATTATATTATTAAAATAGGAAACCAATATTAGAAATTGCAATAATAATTTCACAATATTACTGTTTTTTTGTATTTTGATCAAATAAATGCAGCCTTCATGAGCATAAGAGACTCCATTAAAAAACATAAAAAATCTTACTGATCCCAAACTTTTGAATGGCAGTGTATGGATCTTACCAAGTGTTCGGGACATGACAGGCAAGGCCGAGCTCAGCACTAGAATGGATACACAGCAACCAATGATCTACAAGAAAAGACAAGACTAAGAAACATTTCCACCATTCCAAATTTAATATATGATAAAAGATCCCATAGTTGATGGCTAAAAACATTGAATGCACCATGACCAAATTTCAAAAAATAATATTAAGAAAAAGGTCAAATAAAACAATGAATATCCTTGAACTCCTTAACATTAAGTACAAAATGTTATAATGCAATAATGTTTTTTTTTCCATTGTTTAGATGCTTTACAACATATTTAGGTATTCAAACTTGTTGAAGAATCACAAGAATTCAACTTCTCAGAACTGGAAACAATTTTACTCCACAACAAATTGTCAAGGTTTTATACATTTAGTCCAACCCAGTGTGAGCAGGCCTTAAAACTGAAGCAGTGTTGCAGATCCTACCGTTGTCATGGTAGTGTCGTCTTTTCTGGGTGTGAGCTCCTGAAAGATGCGAAGGCTATAGAAGCCAACCACAGATGAGACCATCAGATAACGGTTCAAGAGTTAAGACTAACCAAGTTGTTTCCGTCAAACCATTCACTAACATTTCCCTCTAAAACACACTCACAACAATCATAAGCAAACAGCTTTGAGTCCCTTCACTAAACACACACAATCTGTGATCAAACACTTGACTGGAGTTTATGCAGCATTAGATTATCACACACAGCAAAGGATACAACATGAGAATGATTTCGATAACCGCCTGGGCAACTCCAAATGTGGATAAGGAGGCATTGCCAATATCTCTTTCCTGCAGAAACAAAGAGTGAAATTTACTGTCAATGGTTATTTTCATAAACTGATTTTTTTTCCTCCACATAAAATTTGCTTTCAGAATATGAACATTTTTCATATGTCTCTCAAAGGCACCGTTTGAGGTTCTGGACTGAGTGGAGTAACTGCATGTAGTGGACATGTTTTAGCGACGTGCCCAATGCACAGGCTCCTGTTACAACCGAAGCAGTGTAATCTAAATAAGACTACAGTGTTGACACCTCAGTGCTTCAGGCAGTGTGAGCAGAAAAAAGCGGCACAAATATTTGGAGCTGTTCTGAGTGAACGCTATTATGAAGAAATAAAACACATAAAGCTCAGATTAGTGAAGTTTCCCCTCTCACCAATGAGGACAGACAGAGTGAAATTGGCGAAGTAATGAATGGAAGCAGATGAAAGAAATCTTTTTAAATTCACCGCCGCTCACACACACATAATATGTGAGCAGGTGTTCAAACAAAAAAGAAGAAGAAAAAAAGGCAATGGTGCTCTTACAGTAAGAGGCTGCATAGCATGAATGGCTGCCAAAAATTAAGAGAAAAATGTGGAAAAAAAGAAACCAAAACAAATGCGCTGGCAAACAAAGTTTTTCAATCTCAGGCCTTTAATATCTTTTGAAGTCATTGACGTGATCTGAAGGTTTGGATTGGAATTATAACAATAAAAGCCAACATTTATTTGACATAATTTATCAATGTAAAACAACTTTAGTCTGGGCTTGACAAGCAAAAAAATAAAATAAGAATCAATCACCGCTCTCATTCTAATGATGTGTATTTGACAGCAGACCAATTCAAAATCAACAGAGCATATAAAAATATTTATGATGATCTTTCTAACCGGATTAGATCGAATCTGAACCAGATTTTATAATGTCAGTCTTGCTTGCTGTTATTGATGACAGGCCTGAAGAAAGTTTACATGTGATTGAAAAACCGGAGAAGCTCAACTAAACACCTGCTCGTAAAATATCATTAAACACTCAAACTGTTACATAAGTGAATAGCTAGCTAGTAGTTGGGTCACACTTTATTATAATTCTCTAACCATTAACTACGACTTTTGCCTCAATAAACTCCTAATTTGCCGTTTATTAATAGTAAGGTAGTTGTTAATTTAAGGTATTGGGTAGGATTAGGGATGTAGAATATGGTCATGCTTAAGTACTAATAAACAGCCAATATGTTAATAATAGGCATACTAATAAACAACTAGTTAACCCTTTAAAACCGAACGTGTCGGCGGCGACACAATTAACAATTAATTAGAGAGAATCGGTGCCTATACTAAAGTGTTACCAGTAGCTGACGTTGTAGTAGCAGTGGGAAAATAACTGCTAATGTGATCAAACATAAAAACCCAAGAATTATATACACATACACACACACACACACACACACACACGCATATAAATACATATGTACACATCCATCCTTGACTGTCATTTAACTTGTAGCCATAAACCGACTGATATTATTGAAGAGGACAGGTATCTCAAATCCCCTTTTTTGCTCAGAGCTGTGTCAGGTGTTTGCTGGCGCTGCTTAACACCTGTGATTGAGTGAGTTCAAGGATATCTGTGTGTACACCTTCCTTCAGGTGTGTCCTAACTACACTGCATGTTTTGATGTGCCTCAGCTACCTCTGATGAAGGATAATAACAGGAAAAAAAGCAGCAAAAAACTAATCATGGATTAGACAGGCCTTTTTTTTAGAAAGATGTTTACTGACAGGTTGTGTCTCATATCTGTTGACTCTTGTCAAAGGTTCAGAGGTCAAAAAGAGAAATATGATCTCTCTCGCTTTCTCTCTCATCTCGTTTCTCATTCGATCATTCCTTCTGCTACGCATTGACACGTGAGATACGAGTTTGGATGAGAAACAGACATTAATGAGGCTGTTTTTAGCATCAACAATAATTCTGAATCCATGGGGAGTGACAGCAATAAGACTTTTATTGCAGTCATTAGCAACAGTGCATCAGACAGCTTAATGCAAGCAGTGCCATTGCATTATATCTCCTTACCTCACAGCCACATTTACGATGCCCTTCCTTATCTGACAGTCTGGAGTTAACCTAGTTACCTTAACTCGCATCAATCTCTCTTAAGAATGTTGCGGAATGCTGGCCCTCCCCCCGCCACATCCCAAGCCGACGTAAAAACCATCAAACAGACGTGCAGACACCGCTGCTGGGTTGCCGTGGTTACATGAGATCTTAAGCATGGCACCAGTCCAGCTCATCAAACGCATAAACCATTAACCAGCCTGTCAAGAGGGCCCTTCGTCTCTGAACACTGTGACAAGGGTAATTTGGGGGATTTTCAGTCAAGCGTCATGCCAAGGCAAATATCGACACTAATAAAATAATTCGAACGGGGAGCAGGCACTCTTATAGAGCAGCTCAACACTATCAAACCGTGGCCAGAAAAAGGATATGTTGAATTTCCTTTGTTGTGGGAAGACAAAGAAGAAATGTATGGAGCAGGGACAGCAGGTGGGAGTGGTGAAGTGGAGCGAGATAAGACCATCATTGTATGGAGGAAAAGAAAGAGTGAGAACAAAATGTTCATCTTAAAAAAACAAAAAAAACAAACAGGAAATGATGTAACTGTTCCCATGGACCTGTTAATCTATTTACCTGTCCAGCGGTAAACTGACTTGGTCCCATATTCAATCAGCTGCAGCTTGTAATTTCCTTGTCAAAGAGAAAACTGACACTCTTCACACAGTCGAAAATTGCGCAATGATGGTTTCATTACAGAGCTTTGACTTAAAACACCCATTTAAGACGAATGAGGTCTGTGTCCAGAGTTTCACACACATACGGTGCATGAGTGCCTTTGAATTGACATCAAGCAGAGCGAATGGGAGCGCATCTCTGATAAAAAGCATCAAACAGCAGCGACATGATACACATCTCAACCTGCCTTTTCTTCTACAGCACACACCTGAGCATATCTGGAATTCAGTGTGCCCTGATGCAAAGCGTGCTTTTTGTAGGACAGTGAGAGAGGGAGCAAGTGAACAAAAAGCTGAGTATTTGTTTATATTTTCAGGTTTGTTGCATTTTTCTTACCGTTGAACCCTTTGGCAAAGCCGTCTCATCAACAAGCAAATACACAATGTTCAGGGCAACCAGGAGAACAGAAATCGCCTGCAAGCAGCACGGATGGAAACAAACATAAGCATTATAAACAGTAGAAAGAAACATCAAACCAACTTATGAAAAAAAAACTGCATCAAATCACATGCTTTGCGATTCGTTATGATAACCCTGCCAAGGCTAAATAAACACGTACCGTTCCAGCAAGCAGGATCAGCATCACTATGGGGTAAAGGAGGTTCTTTTCCCAGACTGAGGCCTTCTTTCTCCTTTCTAGGACAGAGGGTGAGAGAAACGACATTGTAGTTTCTGACTAGTGGTACGTATGTTTACCATGAACTGACGTTGAGCAAATGATCCCCAATCCCTTTAATTTGTCCATTCCTCAGAAAAATAATTTCACACCAAGATAAAGAGTAAAGGCCTGTTCACACCAAGGACAATAACTATAAAGATAACGATAAAGATACATTTCTAAAAATCATTCTCAATATTAAAGAATAGCAGAGTCCACACTACAGCTATAAAGATAAAGGCACTGAGAAATTATATTGTTCTTGTTTTTGTTTTGTTTCTTTATTTATATAGCACCATTTAAAACACAACCGAGGTTGAACCAAAGTGCTTTACATAAAAAGTACAAGAATAAAAACAAACATCGACAACATAAAACACCACATCGGCATATAAAATACCACCTCAATCATTGTATGCTACCAACATTAGATGTGCTTTCAACAGATTCTTAAAAATTGACAGTGATTTGGCAGACCTGATCGGCAGGGGCAACTCGTTCCAAAGTCTTGGCCCTATCACAGCAAAGGCCCGATCGCCTTTATGTAGGCGATTTGTTCTAGGCACTACAAGTAATTTTTGATTCTCTGATCGTAATGTTCTAGGAGGATTATATGGGATTAAAAGGTTTGCCAAATACAATGGGGCCTGGTTGTTTAAAGATTTGAACACGAACATTAAAATTTTATATTTAATTCTAAAATGGACTGGGAGCCAATTTAAAGAAACTAACACAGGGGTGATTGATTCATATTTCTTTGCCTTTTTTAGTAACCACAGCCACAGCATTTTGTACTGATTGTAGTAAAGACAAAGATGTGGCGGTGATGCCCGAATACAAAGAATTACAGAAATCCAGCCGTGATAGAATAAAGGCATGGATTACTATTTCAGAGTCTGAGTTTGTTAAGAACAGTTTAACTTTGGCTAATAAATGCAAATTATAAAAACCAGCCCGAACCACTGAGTTAATTTGCTTATCTAATTTTAGGTTATCATCAATTAGGAAGCCTAAATCTCTTACTGTTTTTTTCCAAATACGGTGCCAGAGGGCTTGCATCTAATACATTTTTTGTGGAGTCATTTGGGTGGCTAAAAACAATGACCTCTGTTTTTTCCTCATTTAGCATTAAAACATTTTTTCGACAACCAATTTTTTTATGTCCTTTAAACACTCTAGAAATGACTCAAATTAATTTGTGGAATGTCTGATTGGTAGATACATTTGCGTGTCGTCGGCATAACAATGAAATGATACACCATACTTTCTAAAAATGCTGCCTTGGGGGAGCAAGTATAGAGAAAAAAGTATAGGAGAAAGGATAGAGCCTTGTGGAATCCCCCAAGGAAGATGTTTTTTACCAGAGATTTTATTATTATATAATTAACTGAAAAACATCTATTGCTCAAATAGGACTGAAACCATTTCAAGACTGTACCCTTTAGCCCTACTAAATGTTCAAGACGGGAGATGAGGATGTTATGGTCAATCATGTCAAAAGCTGCACTCAAATCAAGCAACACCAAAACAACATCATCTCCTTTGTCTAAGGCCAGGAAAATATCACTTAACACTTTAATATTGTGTAGGAATCACTTTCAGAAATATTTTTTCCAGTCATAGTTATCTTAATAGTTATCGTTCTTGGTGTGAATGGGCCTTAACTATAGAAAGGTGAAATATCTATTTAATGTAGGACAATTTTCAGAAGATTATCTTTCAACTAGCACAGCTACAAATAAAGACACTATTTACATCAGTGTAACATTTTACAAGTTTAATGAACAGGCTTAAATGTATTATTATTACATAAAATAAAACTAGCTTAGAATTTTAAAAAGTAGTAGTCCATGTATAAATTAACATTTACCTAGATTAATAAATGCTGTAAAAGTATTGTCCGTTGTGCATTAACTAATGTTAACAAATAAAACTTACTGTGAAGTGTCAAACACATACTTCTGTTTAAATGGTCAAACACATACTTCTGTTTAAAAAAATCCACATCTGTGTGAGCACAGTTCAGAGGTTTCAGTATAGATCAGAAGAGTGACAAATATTAGGGATTCTCATGCTACACCCATGAAGTAATTCTAGAACATCTTTTCTCGATCCCAGTGTCTGTCATTCCTGTGCCTCTCTGTCCTCTACCCTCTCCTTCTCAACATCTCGTGCTCTGATTCTGCTCTGGCTCTGAGGTTGGCAGGGTTCCCTGCATATGCACCATGCTGCCTCTAAATTAATGACCGCACTTGGAGAGACAGCCACAATAAAGTTTGCATCACACTCCAATATCCTAAGTGCCTTTGTGGCCTCCTCTCCTTCCAACTGCTCGTCTCTCCGGAATCATTTATAATACCCCAAAACACAGGCTGACGTCGAAAATTATACAGCCATACCCTATTTGGCCTCAGTCCAAATGACTGTTCACATTCAAATATGCACACACTATGCAATTCAACAATATTATGAGTGGATATTGCAGCCTACACATATTTGAAACTGACAGCGCTGACAGAATCAGAGTTTAATTTGGTTTAATTAAACGTTGTTAAAAACATCTCTCACCGAGTTTGTTCCTCCGATTGTGAACGTTGTCCAGCTCTTTGTAAAGATGGTGCTGAGAGTTTGCATGGAAATAAGAGTTTGACATCGTACCTGAGTGACAGACAAAGACAGTTGGAGCTTTAAAAAAAAGACAGATTGAGAGCAAAGAGCTGAAACAAAGAACGATACTATCATTCTGTTTACCTTGGCTTATTAAGAGCTTCTGTAAAAGATCAAACCACTAGAAAACAGCAGGGATGTGAACATAAATCAGTGGTTTGAACTTTGTTATCTTAACTGTTACTCAAGTACCTACTTAATATAATCACACCATTTGTCAGAAAATCTGTCAAGAGAGAAAAATATATTCATTTACTGAAAGTAAAAAAACAGCTTTCACAGTGTGGAGGTAGCAGTTTAACTTCTTAAACATCCTGAGAAGGGAGAGAGCGTTCAGTGCCCTGCAGGAGGTTTATCACCATAGTTCAGCCATATTGTATATTTGAACAATTCTATTAAACCTTCTATTTTGCTTTGCTAATTCTCCCACTTTCAACATCTGCAACAATTAAGAAAATCTCTTGTTTTATGTTATTAGAAAAAGTCCCACTTTATATTAGGTGGCCTTTCATTTAAATTGATCATTTGATACAATGCACTTATTATTTACATAATTGTACTTTTATGAATTTTTTTTTTTTTTTCAAAACACCTGCATGTAATTACATCTGTAATTACATTTATAATTACACTGTTGACCCTTTCCTTAGACCTTAGCCCACCCTTAAACCTACCCATACCACCAAACTGGTCCCTAACCTTACCCGTATCCCACCTCAATAGCAGCAAAAGTGTTTTGCAATACAATCTGAACACAATAAGTACATTGTACTTATTTTTATGTAAGTACATAGCAGTTAAGGCCACCTATTATAAAGTGGGACCTAAAAATTCTAACAATAAATAAAAAAATAATAATGTAATTAAGGATTAATTACATTAAATCATTAACATGTTTGATACGTTTTGTTAAGTTTTACCTCTTATTGTCAAAAAGGTTACACTTTATTTTAAGGTGTCCTTGTTACAGTGTAATTATACATTTAAGTACAGAGTTATATTAATTATATCAATTACTTACTATATGGTTAGGATTAAGGTTTGGCTTAGGGTTACTTGTATGTAATTATGCATAATTTATTGTTATTACAATAGTAAGTACATGTAACAAGGACACCTTAAAATAAAGTTTTACTATCAAAAATAGCTTATAATTAAAATAATGTGTACTGGCCATTCGTCATTTATTTTTTTATGGCTTATATACGTTCTTCATACTCTGAGAACAATAATGTTAACACATTTGAAAGGTGCATGTCTGATATGCTGGTCCAAGACCGAAAACCTTATGTCTTATTAGTTTTGTCTTATTTTTATGTTTTTGCCATAAGAAACTTGACAGTGTCAGGATGGAGTCTCTAGACAAAGAGGGAAAGGAGAGGCTTCTGGTGGCATTTGTGTAATATATATATATAGAAAAAAAAAAGTAATGTTTGTTGCATATTTGAAATTCAAATATCATGGTAAAAAAAAAAGTTAAATTGAATTGAATTGTGCATGACACATTTCGTCAACTGCACAGTAGGCATGTACTGTACGTGTGCAGCCCATTGATTTTGAGTGTGGATCAAATGGACAATGCTAAGCATTTGGCTGCAAACATACACTAAGTGTTTGCATTAGAACTGAAGTATACTTTGGGAATGCGTTACCCCCAACACTAGTAGTTGTATACTCTAACTGCAGAGTCTAGGCCAGACGTGTGCATGCTGTGACTGGTTCTGACGGAAGAGGGGACTGAGGTTTCTTCTGAACACTAAGTGTGTGTGTGTGTGTCAGGAGGTGAGAGTGAGAGGGCAAAACCAGAGAGGGGTTCTCCAGGAAAACCACAGACTTCTGTCTCATTTAGCTCTTATTTATCCGTTTCATGCTGGGTTTTTTTTTTCACCGTTTCAGTGGTTCATTTGCTCCTCAAAGCAGAGGATTGGTTTGCAGAGCCTCGGGGGACACACTGGCAGATCAGCAGCAATTAGTTCAGTGTTACACTGTTACTGGCGTGCAATAAAAACACAATCTTTCATCTTTTCACCGACATGAGGCTGAGGAGTCAATCACTTTGATCAAAACGTGATTATTATTATTATGATGAGTGCACCACGCCCTGTCTGGTAGAGGTTCAGGTTCATAAAGAAATCTATTAAAAGGAAAAAACACAGCAGGTGTGTTCCTGGATCATGTAACTTGTCCATACCGGTGATGTTTTAGGGAAAATCTGTACCCTCCAACCAAAATTGTGAGAACAATGAAATAGGAAATGTCACTATTAGCTGATCAGGACTGGATTGCTCTGCCAAACATGGCTCCGGGCTGCCCTGAGGTGCTAACAAGATGTGAGTGAAAAATGAGAGAAAGAACAACAGTTAAGACATCTGAATGCTGTATGGAATAACTTTTGATTTCCTGTTATTATTAATAGCAATGCTTTCACACTTGAAAATTCACTTTCATGTAATTTATAAATGCATGTTAAATATTTATTATTTTACTTTATCTACATTTCATTAAAAAAAAAGGGTTATATGGTCTCCAATCATTTAGTCTGCCTAAACCCTGCCCCTCCACATTTGACTGCAGGCTTGCATTAATTTTTGTGTCCACATATCATAATCCAATCAACAAAGAGGAATGAATCCAAGTATTTGTGTTTCATAGTGAATTTAACTTTTCAGAAGCTTAAAATGTACTGTTATTAAAGAAAAATTATTATTATTAATTAGGTACATTTACTGCATTGTATCATCTACAGATTAGCAGATATAGTTTCTTTGTAGTTTTGTTTGTACAGTGCATTCATGACATTACCAATAAATATCAACCCAAATTCCCTTAAAACCCCAATTCCTGATAACATAAGCAATGGTGGGGTAAAACACTAATAAATCCAATATGTAATTTATAAATGCATGTTAAATATTTATTATTTTACTTTATCTACATTTCATTAAAAAAAAAGGGTTATATGGTCTCCAATCATTTAGTCTGCCTAAACCCTGCCCCTCCACATTTGACTGCAGGCTTGCATTAATTTTTGTGTCCACATATCATAATCCAATCAACAAAGAGGAATTAATCCAAGTATTTGTGTTTCATAGTGAATTTAACTTTTCAGAAGCTTAAAATGTACTGTTATTAAAGAAAAATTATTATTATTAATTAGGTACATTTACTGCATTGTATCATCTACAGATTAGCAGATATAGTTTCTTTGTAGTTTTGTTTGTACAGTGCATTCATGACATTACCAATAAATATCAACCCAAATTCCCTTAAAACCCCAATTCCTGATAACATAAGCAATGGTGGGGTAAAACACTAATAAATCCAATAGTTTGTAAAAAAAAAAAAAAAAAAACCGCATCAGCCAATAATTTCTGAACTGCTGCCGTCTCCATTTCAAGAAGATTAGAAAACTCTTGAATAAAGCCCTTCAATTAAGGTGATAAAGGTGATGCTCAGTAGCAAGGGATGCTGGCCGAAGGAGAGGAGATGATGTCATTGTTTTCTAAAGAAACTTCAGCCGGTTCTGCATTACGTCAGTGGTAATTATGCAAAGCAGAGAGCCATCCGGTACCAAGGAGAGTTTTTGCAAGGTCACCCTGCCACTGCGCATCTGGGCAACAGAGAAAAGCATAGCAAGAGCCAAGACAGAGGACAAACAAATGCCTGCACCCGGACTGGTATGAAAGCATACACTCAGACAAATGCACATAAACACACAGTTGCAAGACTCTGCCACAGTTCAGAAAAAAAGTGCTCTAATGCGCACATTCACATTCGTGCAACTACATGAATGCATTCAGATTAATACTTTAACCTGTATTAATGGCCTCAACTGATGACTTGAGACAAAGTAGAGATGCAGATCAGGGCATTAATGTAATAACTAACTTATGAATTAGCCCATATCAAGGGTCTGCAAGAGAGCGTGTGCAGGCATGTAGGATCTAAATGAAGTTACAGTCAGTTGAATAATTGTTATTAGATAGAACACAGATAAGACAGTAAAACAAAGTAGACAGTTTCCTCCTGAACTCTTCCCCCCAACTTCACCTCAGGTTTTGCATTTATGGGGTGAAAGAAGAAAAGAATGAAAATTCCTTAAATTCCTGATAAGGTAAAATCGTTCTCTCCTTAACTCCCGAGCGAGATCTTCCTGTAACGCAGAGTTTTTGAGCTTTGCCAAAATCACATTCCACATCCCTAGTACCCTTTTGTCACCCGATCACAGTGACTGCCAATGCGCCTCACATCAAACAGCAATCATAAAGAAGCGAAAATCGTTAAAACAGATTACAATTATTTTATCAGGTGTTCAAAGCAAATCTGCCTTTGGTGCTAACACTACAGAACCAAACAACCAAATGAGAGGCTATTGAAATTCATCCATGGGATTTGAGCAACTGGGCACTATCAGTTAAGTTGATCTAGCTTACCTCCGTGAATTCAATAGAAAAGCACATGTTCTATGTTGACTGGCATCTGTACACTCTGCTGCGTGCATGAGTTGAAGCAAAAGTCTAGTTTGGCTTTAAACATGAACACTTCCTGCATTGTGTGGATGTTTGTGTATGGGAATAAAAGTCAGCTAAAAGAAGACGTACGAGTATGAGAAAACTTCATAGTATATTTTTAATGATGTTTCACCACTTACTTATCTGATTTAAATCAAACAAAATCCTGTAGGATTAGGAAACACTGGAGTATATGGGTATTATTTCTCAGATACAGGGGGGTTAAGGGAGAGAGTTAAAGACAGTGAGAAAACATGAGAAGGTGGTTCAACAGGGACATAAACAGGGACTCCTCTTTCTTTTTTTTTTTTTACTAAAAATAAATCAAATACAACATTATTTGTACACTACCATTTATTACGGTGATGAATAATTAATGTTTTGTCAAAAATGTAAAAAAAACACCCAACTAAACACGCTACATTTCTTGCAACATCACCAAAACTTTGGCAGCAGAATAAATGCTAGAATTTACAGATGCAAATAATCCGCTGCTATTCAGGTAATACAGAAAATAATACAAATATGCAATAAACCATGCATTTGTCCATCATATAAAATCAAAAACACTCACCATTTAGTCTACGCTCCAAGGCCTCTTCCTGCAGCTGTATACAATAAATCTGCTCATCCAGATCCTCTAAAATCTTTACAGACAGAGAAAGAGAGGAACAGAGTGTAAGGGAGAATGAGAGTGGATGTTTAACAAATGCATACGGTGTAATAGTACTTACTGTGGGTTTGACTAGTAATTGGCCCATCACTGTGAACATGCGTGACAGTCCTACTGGAGTACACACTGATGAGAAGAGACAAGAAGCTGCTTTAAACACACACATGCTCATTTATGCTTTTCTAAGCAAAGACTACTTCTACTTTCTACTTTAAGCAAAAGTATGAATGCAACCTTTGAACTAGTTCAAATTTATCTAACTACTGTAACAGTGGCTGAAACAAGTCTAAATAACACATCTTAATATGTATCTGTTTGCTCTGGAAAATATATTTTAAGCCATTTTAATCAGAGGAACCATTTCAACCAAACAGCTACTGCTGCCAATGAGATTCAACCTGCTTAAAGTATTCAAAAGTAACAATCTAGTTATGTTTCCACACTGTTTTTCACTAAATGAACAAAAGAAGGAATTAATCAATTTAATTGTATGAAAGTGATGTGTGGCCAAGTATGGTGACCCATATTCGAAATTTGTGCTCTGCATTTAACCCATCCAAGTGCACACCCACAGTGACCACACACCCGGAGCAGTGGGCAGCCAATGCTGTGGCGCCCAGGGAGCAGATGGGGGTTCGGTGCCTTGCTCAAGGGTCTCACCTCAGTCGTGGCATTGAAGGTGGAGAGAGCGCTGGTCATTCAATCCCCCACCGACAATTCCTGCCGGACCTGAGACTCGAACCCGCGACCTTCAGGTTACAAGTCCGACTCTCTATCCATTAGGAACAACTGCCTTGTTCACAGTTTTGCTGAATTTAATATTGCCAGCAAAATTATTGTGAACACATCATAAATATTCAAAATATTTCCCAGCCCTAAAGCACTCCATCCACGCGGACTGTCTTACTATTTCCACTAAAATATCTTCCAGTATATTACTATCCCACAGCAAACTGTGGTAGTACTTTTTCAGTCATTTTAATAACTGCTGGTCAACAAATTATATTACAGTATACTATATTAACCAGCAGGCACAGGTCGTCAATATAACGTCGGAAAGACGATTCAATTTTGTTTGAGAATGAAAATCGTGTTGACGTCAGTATTTGATGCCAATTTGGCACTGACTTAACGTTGGATTTTGGTTACACAAACAATAAAAAAAAAACAAATATCAACATCAGCTGACGTCAGTATTGGACATCAAATTAACTTTGACATTAGACGTTGAATTGACATTAAATTTGTCACTCGACGTCGCAACCGAATTTTAACCAAATATCAACATCTTATGACATTGTGTGCCTGCTGGGTAGTAAACATAATTTGGTATATTACATATGAACATATTAGTAATTTAGTAATGAGTACATTTATTGTCAAAGTGGATTGTATCAAGAAAACTGTCCTGCTATGGGACACTTTGTCGAGATTTATTTGTTCTTAATTTCCTCTAAACAGATGAAAATAAAAGGCTGATGCTCAACCAGGAGGTTCAACTCAAAACAGCCAAACTGCAACACTTGCCCTCCAATACGTTTAAAAACCGTCCAACTTCAAGGTCTTCATAAGACAGTGCTTAATTTTCCTCACAATTTTCATACTCTTCACTGCATTGAAAGTTACAGCATCCACTGAGAGCTAAATACAAAAGTGATCGTGCATAGAGTCCACTGACAGCACGGTTTCATGTGAACTTACTAAGCAGCAACAGGCCTCCCATCAGAGAGATGCAGGAGTAGAGGTATGGCAGATAAAACTCCCATAAATCTAGAACAAGAGAACGTGACAGGCACAATAAACCACAGATCAATACATAACGGATTACATCACATGCATGCATCCACAACTGCAGGAGCAGAGTTAAGAGACAAACCGTAGAGCGATTCCATGCTGGCGGCATCATTGTCGATGAGAGCGGACGCCACCCATACAATGCCCAGGATGAGGAGACCCAGCAGAAAGAGCATGACAAATGTCTCCAGCACTCGAGCCTTTATGCCCTGAAACCAACAAACACCCGCTTTAATGTTTTCAGGTTTACTTACGGCTGTAGTCAAGAGTGATTCAGAAACACACACACACACACTCACAGATCAGCAGGTGTGAATGAGGCTCTAATTGGAAATTTAACTCTGGAAGCCCCAGGACTTCCCTATAACACTGACTCCATGTCAAGCCCCCTTCCAATACAAAACGCACACACAACAATAGGTCACCAGATGCACAAAGAAACTAATGACCTTCCTCTCTCTCATTCACTGACACACACACACAATTTTATGAACAGTTATTACCATGTCCGGTCGGAGTTTGCGGCTAAAATGAAAAAGGTGGCTGCTACTGTCTGAGATTAACTCCAGAGGCTCATCTGGAAACTATTAGGAGTTTTTTTCTGGTTCAGTAAGTGCCTTATGTGTGGCATTTAACTCCACTCCTGATTTACTTGGGTTCCCCCCCCGAACCTACATATTGATGTTGGTGACTGCAAGTGTTTGGAAACTGCAACACTGTGATGAGATGAGTCTGCTCTTTCACTGGGCAGAAAACACACTAACACACACAGTTCCAAAGTCTGTTGTCAGTAAGGGTTTTTTTTTTTTGGAAAGAAAATTATTCAGCAATGATGCATTAAATGTATCATGGTTTCCATGAAATTAGGAAGCAACACAACTTGTTTTAATAATAAGAAAATCACAGCAAATCAGCATATTAGAATGATTTCTGAAGGATCATGTGACACTGAAGTAATGGCTGCTGAAAATTCTGCTTCAAATTACATTTAAAATACATAAAAATAGAAAACATTTTTTTAATTATACCAATACATTACAGTAATATTTTCTCGTATTTTGAGCATATAAAAGCAGCTTTGGTGAACATAAGAGACTACTTCTTTCAAAAAACCTTACCAATCTCATACATTTGAACGGCAGTGTACACATCCATCACTCACAATGACAGTAGATACAAGTGACAAACTGATCTACAAGCATTTATAAGCAATAATCCAAAAAATACACATCTGACCATGAAGATGATTTCCCTTCACCTGTCCCTTTCACACATTTTCAAGCGTCTACATTACCTGATTCCTTTAAACACGTCTGTCTCAATCCATTAGGGGCTTTGTATATGTGCAGTATTTAATAACTCTTCTTGATATTAAGAGAATCTAGAGCACCTCCAAGTGACTTCCTGATGAACAACATCTACCTCATATCAGTCTCCCCTCAATGGACTTTGAACCTTTGATATTTAGACTGTGAATTAGCACATTTAAAGAATCTGTGTCCATAAATAGCACTGAAAATCTGCAAAAACAACAACAAAAAAAACAATGCATGCAAAGGTGTCACAAGGCTATTTTGCTAAAGTAATTACTTGGGTTCCCCCCCCGAACCTACATATTGATGTTGGTGACTGCAAGTGTTTGGAAACTGCAACACTGTGATGAGATGAGTCTGCTCTTTCACTGGGCAGAAAACACACTAACACACACAGTTCCAAAGTCTGTTGTCAGTAAGGGTTTTTTTTTTTTTGGAAAGAAAATTATTCAGCAATGATGCCATTTCTGCATGTTTTATTAGTCTGATTCACTCTAAGAGGGCTCTCCCTGACCTTACACACCCTCAGTCAGCGTCCAGGTCACAAACTGCTCTCTCATGCTCCAAATCAATGTCTGCGTAACAAGCAAAAATAGAATATAATAAAGACACATTTTAAATGTTATTAATATTTAGTGCATGTCAGACTGAAGAATGAAAAGAAAGAGAGATCCCTTTCACACATTTTCAAGCGTCTACATTACCTGATTCCTTTAAACACGTCTGTCTCAATCCATTAGGGGCTTTGTATATGTGCAGTATTTAATAGCTCTTCTTGATATTAAGAGAATCTAGAGCACCTCCAAGTGACTTCCTGATGAACAACATCTACCTCATATCAGTCTCCCCTCAATGGACTTTGAACCTTTGATATTTAGACTGTGAATTAGCACATTTAAAGAATCTGTGTCCATAAATAGCACTGAAAATCTGCAAAAACAACAACAAAAAAACAATGCATGCAAAGGTGTCACAAGGCTATTTTGCTAAAGTAACTAGTACAGACCTCTCAATTAGGGATGCACGATATATCGGCCACCATATCGGTATCGGCCCATATCGGCTCATTTTTTCTGTTATCGGTATTTTTCCCAAAGAGTTTGACTGCAGGAAGAGTTTGAACAAAATTCGAATCTCTGATCTTGTACACAAAACAACAGAAAAGTTCACAAACATAAAGTGTATTTCCCTTGTCCACTATGATTTCCTCTCCATGAACTGACTCTCATCAATAAAGGCTTAGCATGAACAGTAGTCATTACCTTCTTTTTAAGCCTGCTACACTGAAAGCAGTGTCAGAGACACAAAACAGAGCGCAGAACACACAGGGGACATGAATCACTGTGTATCAACACACACAAGCCATTGATGTGCCATTCTGACTAATACGTTAGAAGCCCGTCAAAATGACGAGAAAACAGGATATATGACTTAAGGAAGGCACTTCAGTACTTTTGAAGTTTGTGGGTGTGTTTCATTTTCTTTTTATCCCTCTTCCTACAGTGTCACCATCTTTTTCTTGTTAGCATGAGGTGTCTAACAAATAAGACCTTTGAGAACAGCTTCTGAACTAATCTGGGGTTTGTCAAGAACACAAACAGCAGGATGTTAAAAGTCAAGAAAATGTTTAAAAGAGTGATAAAAAGAAGAGATGATTTCAAAAGAAATAGAAAAGCAAACAGGCAATAATTTTTAAAAGTACAAAAACACATCCAGTGCAATAGTCAAACTAATAAGTCCCTCTAGTATGTCGCAGTGCTGATGGTAGTGAACGGTGCACACACATTCATTTGCATTCAAGTAAACCTCGCAAGAAACATCTCAATACATACAAACATTCACGCTTTCTAAGGCTTGACTATGGAGGCTATTATCCAATCCAGTGTTGCGCCTTTTCCCGTCAAAATACAGAAACTCATATGTTGTCATAGAAACGGGTATAGAATGGGGCGCAGGCAAAGTAAATACGCAGTGTCACGGCCTTAGCAAGCAAAGCCTGGGAGCCAGAATCACATCTCAAAAATAAATATCAGCCCTATTGTGGGCAGACTACAAAGGAAGAGACTGTCAAACACACACACACACACACAGACTCTCATCAATAAAGGCTTAGCATGAACAGTAGTCATTACCTTCTTTTTAAGCCTGCTACACTGAAAGCAGTGTCAGAGACACAAAACAGAGCGCAGAACACACAGGGGACATGAATCACTGTGTATCAACACACACACACACAAGCCATTGATGTGCCATTCTGACTAATACATTAAATACGTTAGAGAAAACAGGATATATGACTTAAGGAAGGCACTTCAGTACTTTTGAAGTTTGTGTGTGCGTTTCTTTTTTTTTATATCCCTCTTCCTACAGTGTCACCATCTTTTTTCTTGTTAGAATGAGGTGTCTAACAAATAAGACCTTTGAGAACAGCTTCTGAACTAATCTGGGGTTTGTCAAGAACACAAACAGCAGGATGTTAAAAGTCAAGAAAATGTTTAAAAGAGTGATAAAAAGAAGAGATGATTTCAAAAGAAATAGAAAAGCAAACAGGCAATAATTTTTAAAAGTACAAAAACACATCCAGTGCAATAGTCAAACTAATAAGTCCCTCTAGTATGTCGCAGTGCTGATGGTAGTGAACGGTGCACACACATTCATTTGCATTCAAGTAAACCTCGCAAGAAACATCTCAATACATACAAACATTCACGCTTTCTAAGGCTTGACTATGGAGGCTATTATCCAATCCAGTGTTGCGCCTTTTCCCGTCAAAATACAGAAACTCATATGTTGTCATAGAAACGGGTATAGAATGGGGCGCAGGCAAAGTAAATACGCAGTGTCACGGCCTTAGCAAGCAAAGCCTGGGAGCCAGAATCACATCTCAAAAATAAATATCAGCCCTATTGTGGGCAGACTACAAAGGAAGAGACTGTCAAACACACACACACACACACAGAGAGAGAGAAAGATCATTTTTAGCATGTTCAAGGTTCATGTCATTGTTATCATATCAGTTAGGTGATGTCCATTTGCATTGTGATAATAACCAATAGATTTTAGTAGTGCTATCTCCATGTGCATTGTAGAGAATTAGGAGGCCATAAGGATCTTCTCACTGGATTTTTTTAATGTTACACTGACTGGGGCATCAGGCTCGTTTCTTAGTGAAATCATAATCCTGCCATCTGTTGGACAAAATCAGAACTACAGGCCCAGGCTACACACTTCTGTCTATCTGGAGCACCCTTACAAGCTTTGTGTGTACATTCAAAGGTTCAAACAGTAATCTAAATAAGATCTTAAATGTTAAAGAAATGTCTCTTATGCTCACCAAGCCTGCATTTATTTGATCAAAAATACAGTAAAAACAGTAATGTTGTATAATGTTGTGAAATATTTTTACAATAAAAAAAGTTTTCTATTTTAAAACATTTTAGAATAAAATGTATTCCTGTGATGGCAAAGCTAAATTTTCACACTTCAGGTCCTTCACATGATTACATGATACATCAGAAATCATTCTAATATGCTATTTTGTAATTAGATATGCTTTATTATCAACGTTGAAAAAAAAAAAACTAAAGCATCCAGTTCAGTAGTTGAAAAGTGCTTCATATTTTTGTGGAAACTGCGATACATTTTTTTCAGGATTCTTTAATGAATAGAAAGTTCAAAATAACTGCATTTATTTAAAATCAAATGAAATAAATACATTTTTATTAAAAAAAAGTAGCATTGCAAATATCTTTACTAACACTTTTGATACAATTAATGTATCTCTGTTGAATGAAAGTGCTATTTCTTGCCCTTTTTTACTTATTTTACTTAACTTCAAACTTTTAAATGGTACTGTATCATGGTTTACACAACTATTAAGCAGCACATCTGTTTTCAACATTGATAATGAGAAATATTTCATGAGCACCAAATCAGCATATTAGAATGATTTCTGAAGGATCATGTGACACTGAAGACTGGAGTAATGTTGCTGAAATTTCAGCTTTGCCATCACATGAATATGTTAAAATATTCTCAAACAAAGAACAGTTTTTTTTTTTATTGTAAAAATTTCACAATATTGATGTTTTACTGTATTCTTGGTCAAATAAATGCAGCCTTGGTGAGAATAAGAAACTTAATTATTCTAATTAATTCTAAAGAGAGCGAGAAAGATGGAGAGAAAGCAGTCTTTCTCCTTCTCTGAAGCAGTCACACACTTTCCTTCCCCACAGAGTTTTGGTTTTGTTTATTACATTTGATGAAGTACTAATGCAAACACTGGCCCATAAAACGCACCAGCTACAGCTCTCACAAGCTTTTAACAAACTACCCAGTTTCATTTCCTCCAGTTACTGAATGTAATTTGCCATATATATGTCCCCATTTAACCATCTAACATGGAGACTGGCACAAGCAGGCCATTTGACTTTATACTTAAAAAGAAAACATGAAATCTTGCTTTTATGGGCTTCTACGGTTGACGACTTAACCCTTCCCTGTATCAGCAGGGGGCTTTCATACAAGCGGCAGTTTCTGATCGTTTCCTCTCTTTCGCTACACACGCACACACACACACACACATACGTTACGCCGGTCATTCTGAGACGTGTAGGCCAACATAAAGCAGTGCTTCCCTCTCTCCTGTGTTTCTGGTTGATCAATGGCCAGAAGCAGTCATGGTGCAAACGAGACAAAACGAAGCAGTACGCCTCGCTCCCGTACAAATGAGTGCAGCCCTCATAAACTACAGTAGCAACTAATCTTTATGTAGCTTTGCCAGAAGGGACATAAACCAGGAGCGACTTCAAACTGTGATGAGAGTAAGACGGAGGGCAACTTGATGCATTCCCTCCCACCCTTTCATTTTCATCTGCACACTCTATTGTGACACCTTGTGTTTGCTGCTTTACGTTCTCTATGAGCACCGGTGACACCCCTTGTTTGAGTGACTAATGACATAAGCTTGAATGAGCTGTAGAATTAAGAGAGCTCTGCTTTTGAACTTTTATCTTTTTAGGGTGGGGGAGTGGCTGAAATAAAAAGGGTCACACATAAAACCGCGTGTGTGCGTGTTTGCCCAAGCGAGGGTGAGTAAGTGCACATACCTGGTTTGTACAAATGTGTAAAAATGCCTTTAGCATCTTATGTGTGTGTCCTATACATAATATAACGACAAAGCCTCAAGCTTGCAGAAAACACAAACACACATAACCACATACCTTTTTCGAACCGGCGAAGCCCTCGGACTCCAGGAAGAAGTAGGCAAAAGGCATCAGCACAAAGAGACAGAGATTTGAAAAAAGGGACACCAGGTTCCACAGGCCTGAAGAAAGAGTAATCAGTTTAGAAAACTAACCTGATCAATATAATTTCACATAATAACAGCAACTGGAAAACAATCCCCCCCTTGTTCATTAAACATTTAGTTGGTTTAACACACTTAAAACGATTTCATATATTTTTCCTCAAAAACCAATGAATTAAAAAAGTTAAAATCAAACTTCTAGTCTTCATTTTTTTTTCAAAACCCCAAACATTCTCGTATAAAACAACCCAAAAAAACTGCTCTCAAAAGCTCAGGGCTTCATTTGCCAAAAGCATTGAAAGCCTAAGTTGATCGTAGCTCCATTGGTTTCAATGGGTCTACGATGTACTTAAGCTTATGATGCTTTTGGGAAACACAGCCCAGGTTAGTTTAACAGAGAAACCATCAGCACAGAAAATAGACACATGACACCACCTTGTGGCCATGACTGAAGCTAAGGAGAAAAATACTTTTTGTATTGAAATGATCAGAAATGGGAGAAGTATGGCCCAGCAACAAATTAAACACTACATACATTGTTCAGTGCACAAATCATTTTAATAAACCCTTTCTATGAAACACACAAATTAAACTTTTTAATTTAGATGAAAAGTATCAAAGGTAAGGACAAATAACGTAATGCGTATTTGGAAGAACAAAGTAAACCATTAGCAGAACACAAGCAGCATTCATTTCTACAACAGTCTGTGAATGTCACCTAATGCATATACAGACAATAGAGTACAGCCTTATGCAACCCTCTACACTGCGAGTAAATCACTCGCATATGCGACTAAATCTTCACTCTGGGTGACTAAATGATGTCTAATATTAGACAATGGCTAATAAATTCTCAGATTTTACTCGCCAGTGTGTGAGTTGGAGGCTAAGTATAAGTTTAGCACAGATATATTTTCACTCGCCGAACACTCTCTGACTGAGCGCTTCAGAGTTTCTCTCTCCATCAAGCGATCTGTGCTGTTTTTCAGTTCATCTCAATGGATGCACAGGCAGCGTACCTGTATTTAATTTGACATACCGTAATCTCTAGTGTGAAGGTGCATGACTCGCCATCGCTTTGTCTCACACACACACACAAAGAAAGAGACAGAGCAAGAGCGAGAGAGAGAGAGAGACACGCTACATGGAAATTATATTCTTGGTTGTATTTTCCTGTCAAAATAACAGAGTTCCTTTGGAATTCTTCAGCTTTTAAGAACAGCTGGGTTTTCCGGTAGTGGGCGGAACTAATGCACAAACGGCAATCTCATTGGCTGGTGCTCACCTATTATCGTCCTTGTTTTGATTTTAGCAAATCAATTCGAGCGAACGACCACAACCTGATTAATATTCATGAACCCAGCAGCTCGTTAATCCTTAGTGTGTTTTATGTCCTGTTTACACCTGGTCACTTCATGCGTTTTGTCTGATCGGATAGCTATCCGATCGTGAAAAGACCAGGTCTAAATGCCCTCCGAAACACATTCGAGACGGATATAAATCGCTCAAACCACTTCAGGAGGAGGTCTGGGACGCATTCCAGACGAAACTGGACAAGTGTAAATGCATCTGATTGTTGAAACCACGTATGCAAATTTTACTCCTCCTAATCCGATAAAATAATAAACGTGTGAGAGCGTGTTATAGGCTATATGACATTATAGTCAGATATGACTGCGCTAATGCAACAAGCATTGCCGCAGACTAGTAGCTGAGCATCTCAGCATCTCAGCAAGTTGACGCTCAAACTACCGCGAATGAAACAAAGTCATTTGCAGACGCTCAACACACAATCATCTTCATTAAAGTAGTAAAACAAACTTATCTTTCCAGTGCTGATGCCGCGCGCTCTCCTATTGCGGGCTTTGATCTTGAAATGAGCTGATAATTAATCAAATGCAGCGCTTATCTTTTGATGTCGTTGACATGAACTCCGTGAAATTTAAACATAGCGCGGGAATTGAAGATCGGATTTATATCCGTTTTGCGAGTGCGACGACACATTTATGTGGCCAAGTGTAAATCGAAACGTTTTAACTATCTGATAGATCAGATAGAATCAGCGAAAACACATGAAATGACCAGGTGTAAACGGGCCCTTATACTGTCATTAGTAGTAGAATTCGTAGTAGTATTATTTGTAGTTTTTTCCCCCCTTTTTTTTACAGAAACACTAAATGACAAACAATATCTTAAGCATCACCACCAGTCCTAAGTTCAGTTAAAAGACAAATATGCATTCTAATTACTAAAGTTCTCATCATATAATGCTTAATTATCATAATATCATATTATAATGCTTGATTGACTAATGTTAAATGTACTTTCAGATATTTAAAAAGCTGTGCCATTTTACAAACACACACGTGGCGTACAGGAGTCGTACAATAAGCACGCGTGTGTCCGTTATAATAAATGCGTGTATGAGTGCTCTTGACGCACTGACCGCACATTGTATTTATGCACAGGCACAGACCTTTCCATACATTCACGTTGTTTCCACACACATTCACGATAATGTTTTGATTTGTCATGTGTATGTTGCCGTTTCGTTATTCTGAATGGATCCGTGTACTGTAGTAGATATATGCAGTCAGCAGGCGGTTGGTTTAGTGGTATTTTGGCATCACCATGTGGTCCTGTTTGGTATCGCAACTTGACTTCTCTAAAATGTAAAAAAGCTATTTGCTGTTGCACTGTACACATACTATACAACTCAGATATATATATTTTTTTGATTTTTTTTTTTCTTTCATATGTGCTTATATGGGCTCCTTATATCATTTGGTTCTTTGGTGTCCTTTTGGAGTAATTTTTTGGAAAGACATCTACATTTATCTTGAAAAAAGCTTGCAGAAAATACAGATTTTAGAGAATTCAGAAATACAGAGAATCACCCTTCAATCTTTTGGTTTACTTTGCTGAATATAGCAAATTATGACAAAATAACCATTTGAAACAAGGTAAGTGGTCTATGCTTAATTTCATGAAGTGTGGGAAAAAGGTGTGTATTAAAGAAAAAGGGTGTGATTAATCAGATTAACATTTTTATCTATTGCCAGCCCTAATATATATATATATAAAATAGTATATTAAATATTTAATTTTAGACTGGCGAGTAAACAAAAAAATTTACTAGCCAATGGCAATTCTTTTGCCAAGGTGTCCGTAGAGGGCTGTTATGTAAGACTATTTGTTAAGTATATAAAATTAAAATTAAAAAAGGTGTGATACTGACCATGAATGAGTGATCCATTGAGCCATTGTATGTAGTAGTTTTTTGGTAGGGAGAGCAGGATCTCATTACTGATTATAGAAAATGGTAAGAGAAGGACAGCCCCTCCAGACACTGCCAGTGTGAATGTACACAGGTACATACTGAGAAAAAGTGGAAACAAGTAAAAAGTTAGTGAAAAGTATGTCAATACTTTTTATACTTTGTTAATGATTTTTAATCAGTTTTATTTTCACATTTAAGGTGATATAATTATGTAATAATATGTTACATTAAGAAAATAAGTGACTACAATTCAAGGTACAGTGGACGATTTTATAAGAAAATGTTAGACTAAAGTTTCTCTGATATTAAGTTGTATATAACTGGATCCTTTAAATGCACAATAAAAAATTAGTACGGAAAAAGGTGTGTATTAAAGAAAAAGGGTGTGATTAATCAGATTAACATTTTTATCTATTGCCAGCCCTAATATATATTTATATATAAAATAGTATATTAAATATTTAATTTTAGACTGGCGAGTAAACAAAAAAATTTACTAGCCAATGGCAATTCTTTTGCCAAGGTGTCCGTAGAGGGCTGTTATGTAAGACTATTTGTTAAGTATATAAAATTAAAATTAAAAAAGGTGTGATACTGACCATGAATGAGTGATCCATTGAGCCATTGTATGTAGTAGTTTTTTGGTAGGGAGAGCAGGATCTCATTACTGATTATAGAAAATGGTAAGAGAAGGACAGCCCCTCCAGACACTGCCAGTGTGAATGTACACAGGTACATACTGAGAAAAAGTGGAAACAAGTAAAAAGTTAGTGAAAAGTATGTCAATACTTTTTATACTTTGTTAATGATTTTTAATCAGTTTTATTTTCACATTTAAGGTGATATAATTATGTAATAATATGTTACATTAAGAAAATTTTATAAGAAAATGTTAGACTAAAGTTTCTCTGATATTAAGTTGTATATAACTGGATCCTTTAAATGCACAATAAAAAATTAGTACTTGTTATCATGCCCGATATGGTGAATATCAAACAACTCACGATATTCTGTTGACGATGGCATCCTCATCTTCCTGGTCATCTGTTGGCATAAGAGAACAACATAAAATCAAACAATAAACCAGACACAGATTCAAAGTAATTTTGATTTTGATTGAGATTATGTTCCTAGTGCATAGTCCTGTGACACTCTGACTACCTTTATCAGAGGTGTCAGACAGTCAGCTGTTTTATTGTAATTCAGCATAAAGTTCTTTACTGTGGATTTGTAACACAAACAGCCTCAGCTACAGAGGACACAGAAACGTGACAGATGGTTTAATAAGTCTAAAGCATGATTTTTCTTCATTTAACTGAAAGCTACTGGAAAACAATACTGGATAATCATAAATCACAAACATGTGAATAAACCTTTACAATCAACCGGCCAGATGGAGGCTGTCAAGAGTCAGAGTGGGTTAAGTGGGTTAAAGAAGAAAAGAAAGGATAAGAGAGAGATGAATAGAAAGCGCAGAATAACATCACTCTAAACTAATTACATAAACTGCAGTAACTGAATATTCAGACCCTTGAAAAAGCCTCTACTTGAGGCCATATAGAGCTTTATAGTCATGCTTCACAATAGCAGCTCAGCTCAGCTGTACTTTTATAGAAACTTGAGGCTTAAGAACAACCTACTTTCACCTGCGATCACGCTCTCCACAGGGGTTAGCTGACGTTAGTTATGCTACTTTTAAATGGGAGGGCATGACCTGATCAGGAACTAAATTTGTCCTCGTAACTGTTTGTGTAAGGAAGGTTGGAGGTGGCAGTGCCTTGTAGGGCTGCACGATATTGGAAAAAACTCACTGCGATATATTTTTTTTTCTGCGATATATATTGCGATATGAAAAAAAAATTCGATGACTAGATAGCTCTATTTGGAAAAAAAATAATCAGTGATTGGGGTGATTTTGTAGGCGAGTAAATCAGCACAGGAAATAAACTAATTACAAGCATAGATAAATAACAGAACAAAGATACAAATGAAATAAGCTATAGTAAGCTAATATAAGTTATATTTTCAGGCAAGTTTAACAGTATTCAGGTACAGAAATTGAATAATCAAATGTAAAATAACACTGCATAGTTTTCACTATAAATTAAATCTAATAAATCTGTGTTAAAGCTACAAAAGTGAGTTTTCTTTGTGTTTTGTTTGATTAACGTTCATGACACAGAAAGCAACAGGAACATTAAACTGCTGTGAACCAATATACTGTTACACATCCATTTTCTTTCTCAATTGTTTACCTTCACCTAAGCCATAATCAACTGTGTTTACAAGGATACTTGCAGAGCACAGTATTTCAGGCACAAATAGACGCGGAAGTGAATGGAATTCGGTATTCTCGTGCATCTGCGTGGCTCTCAAGCCCTGTTCACTGTGTCTACACCGGACGCGAGCGGCACGGTGCGATGCGACAAAATACAATAGAACCCATTTTAATCAGTGATGCTGTGTGAATGACTACACTGGATGGGGCGCCACCATAGACTGTATAAAAACACACGATAAATCCCCGACAGTAATGCCGAGTTCACACTGCATGATATTCAAACTTGTCGGATCGCCGTTGTTTTCACACTGCTGTGTTCACATTGCACGATGGATCGGCGACAGGGGGTTTCACATTGCATGACTTCACAATAGGAAGAATCGCCGACAGCTCTGTCTGGTCCGCAAACTATGTTTCACAACAAAACACACGCGAGAAGTGATAAGGAAATATTAAAAAATATATATATACTGTATAGCCCGCAAATTGTCTGTGAGCTGATTTCCAGCTACAAGGAGAAAAAGGAAAACAGATGATGCAGGAGGGAGATGCAGGAAACAGGGATTGGGTGTTCTGCAAAGAGAGTTGGAGGTAAATAATTTTGCAGTAACTGTTATGCTGATGTCGTGGCTGGTCAAGCAAATGTTTGTGCTTGTTTCTGTATGATATAATTGTTCATATATCTATTAAAATACTGATATTCTGGTCTATAACCAGTTCAAATAATATGCAACGGTTTGTCACATCCGGTGTAGACAGACTTTGGGGCCGTTCACATTTCGCGCCAAAAAAACGTGGGGAAAACGGCAACCGCGCCACTCTCTCCTTCTTTCCAAAGCGCTCGGGAGCTTGCACTTTCGTGGCGTCTGCCGTTGCTAAGCAACCGTGACCTGCGCTCTCCGCGACGACGCGGAAGTTTCAACAAAGGATAAATGGATTTCCAGCACTGAAAATCCCTTGCAGTAGCTCTGCTACTAAATAGATTTAAAATGGGTATCTCTGTACAGCTGTCGCTTCCGGTGTAGACGCAGTGTCTGTGTGTGACTGAGCAAAGAAAACAATCAGTATAAATATAACGATCAGCAAACTAAACATCGCACATCCTGCGATGTGACTATCGCGGATGCACACATCGCGATATCGATGCTGAAACGATATATCATTCAGCCCTAGTGCCTTGTGTTATGGAGTTGGAAAATGCTCAAAAGAAAGTGTACTATAAGGTGTTATAGAGTTCTAAATGGTGTAAACCCCTTAAAAGTGTGCAAGCAAGCACACTTACTATTAATCAAAGTGTCCATTTGTCACCTAGGAATTTGATCTAAACTAAATCTGAGGAGCTCACAAGTATTATTAACTTATAAACAGCAAATATATATATACTGTATATATAAATATTAAATATAGTTTATATACTATATTTATATTATATACTATACATGGTAAATATTATAAATACTATTGCATTTAAGTGCAACAAACTAAATCTGAGGAGCTCACAAGTATTAAGTTATAAACAGCAAATATATATATATACTGTATATATAAATATTAAATATAGTTTATATTTAAATATACTATACATGGTAAATATTATAAATACTATTGCATTTAAGTGCAACAGTTTGATCAGAAACAGAACTACTTACCACTTTTTCTCTTGTAGCGTGAGATGACGCAGTATGATACAATGTACAGCACCGCAAACAGGAGGAAGCAGACCTAGAAACACATGGAACAAGATGGAGTTTTCAAACACTTCTGTTCTGCAAGGGCTTTTACGTTGTAAACTTTTTATTCATACCCTTTTTAACTAAAAGCATCATCTTATATCAACTGAAACGGAGTAAACAAGTAAGATTTTGTGTACGGTGTGTCTAGAAATTCACTGATTCCAAACGTAAGTCTTTTTTATTTATTATATACAGGGCTTGACATTAACTGCTGGATTTCAGCAGTGGCGGGTAACTCCTACTAGCCACTTTGGCGGGTTGAATTTTATATACAATAACTTAGGGCTGTGCAAAAAATCGAATACTACACAGAGCCGTAGTTCACTGACAAGCTACACAAAATCACATTCAAAATCTTCAATGAATCGCCTGCGATTTTGAATGCGATTTTGTGTAGCTCGTCAGTGAACTACAGCTCTGTGTAGTAAATGCCGTTCCATCTGAACGCACATGCTGGAGATTTACTACTAATCATAGGAGCAGCTTTACTGACGAGATACGCATGAAAATCGCATTTGAATTTTTTGCCCAGCCCTACAATAATTCGAGATTAATGCTAGTCTGGGACAAGTAGATTTTTTGAAGGGGCAAGTGAAAGAGATTTTTACAACAAACGTGATTAAAACATCTAATTAGGAAATCACCAAAATTGCAGCGAGAATGTTTCTGATTTGATAACATTTGGTGCAAATGGCAATTTATAGTGGATAATGACAGTGACAAGGTCGTGCAAAGCTGTGTGTGAAAGAATCTCGTGAATAAATAAAAACAAATTAACGCAACTGCACACAGAAGAAACATAGGCTACTGCAGTAAAAATTTTGTTTTTCTATTTATAACACGAAAAAACGCTTTAGAAAACTGATTCGGGCCGACTAGCAAAACAAACTTGTAGCCAATCAGCAGTAAGGGGCGTGTCTACTCATGATGTGGAGGAGAGAGCGTTCAGTGCACAGAATGGACATTAAACGAGCCGAGCGAGAGAAAGATAGAGATTGCAGATAAAAAACAATAGAGGAAAATGTCTGCGGAACAAAAGAAGGCTTATGGCAATAAGGCAAAAAGTAGAACCCGTGTAAATATTGGATCAGCTTTCCAGCACTGGAGAGAACTCAAGGAGCGGAAGGCCTGCGATCGGACGCCGAGGTTGCTTCGTTTCTTCTCGATAGGCGAGTAACACCGTGTCTGCGCCGCAACAGCTAAAGTCTGTCTAGTACACTGGACGCGACAAAGCGACCATTGAAAATCATTTGAAATTTGTGTCAATACGTCATAAATAGAACGCAGCAGCAGTTTTCTGTCAGAGATTTGTCATGCCGCACCGCATCCAGTGTAGACCATAGATATGTGTATATACTGTATATTTATGGTGTAGACAGCAGCACTGATTATAATGAGTTCCATAGTATTTTGTCACGCTGCGCAACTCGCGTCTGGTGTAGACATGGTGTAACATTGGTTTTGCTTTGTTTCACAGAACTAATCGTTGCCTGGGTTGCATACATTTAATAAGGTTAGTAAAAAAAAGCCTTTTAGGCAGAAATTACTTGGAAATCAATTTAAGTCAATCTTAGTATGCAGTCGTGAACTTTAATAATTAAAAATGTAATTTCCCAGCAACAAAATTATGGCCGGTGAAAAAATTGAGTGGCTAGTAATTTTGGAAAACCCCTAGTAGCCACAGTGGCTGGTGAGTAAAAAAATTTATGTCAAGCCCCGATTATATAACTTAAAGTACTGTACTACATTAGGCTAACTGAGACTTGTCACAGCACTTGCATATCATTGCTCTTTTGTTGATTTTGATTGCTTCCATTGTCCAAGTCGCTATGGATAAAAGTGTCTGCTAAATGACTAAATTTAAATGTAATGTAAATTTAAGTCTTGCCTGTATTTATAGGCCTAAGCAGTAATAGTGCGACTGAAAGACAAAGTAAAGTACCTCTGTTTTAATCATCAATAATATGCTGATCAGTAATCTGTAGCAATGTTATATGGCATGAATCAGCAGAGAGTGTCCAGGAGACTGGAGTGTATTTTAAGAGGACGGACTGATGGAGGTGCATATGTAAACATGCTGTTCATGCTTGAACATTTGCTCATATTACATCTTGCTTGTAATCTCACAGAACTACAGAGCACTAACAGAGTTCTGCATTACATAAATGCAACTGTGCTCCACCTTGAAAATAAACCTACAACAGGGTGAAGGATTATCAGATTAGAAGAAATTTATACCTCAGGTTGCTTTGGAAATCACAAATAAATTCTATTAAAGGGGTCATATGATGCAATTTCATTTTTTCTTTTCTCTTTGGAGTGTTACAAGCTCTTGGTGCATAAAGAAGATCTGTAAATTTGCAAAGACTAAAGTCTCAAATCCAAAGAGATATTCTTTATAAAAGGTAAGAGTCAGCCACGCCTACCTAAAACGGCTCGTTCGAACACGCCCCCACATATCTACCTCACTATGTGGGAAGATTTGCATAACGCCGCCCAAATGTTCACGCAAAGAAGGCGTAACTTTTATTCTCGCTGTAGTATTGTTGCCGCTGCCGCCATGTCCTGAAGACGCTGTGTGCTTCGTTGTGAAAGCGAAACTACTTTGTTTGGTCTTCCAAAAGAGGACGATGCCCGCTTTGTCATGCCTAGAGCTGATCTGTGCTGGTCGCTGAGGGAATACTTCAACTTAGTGCTGTGGATCGCCAGCACATTTTATGGAGGACTGTTTACTGATCCTGGAAGAGTAACGTTAGATTAAATGCAGGCAGTTCTGACTCACGTAAGTACATTTTCTTTTATCATTTGCCACTGATGATTCAAACGCGAGTTTTGGGCAGTAGAGTAGCACTTGTTGTTTGTTTTTTTTTTACTTTAAACCACAAACACATTTCATTACACCAAATACACAAAATAATATTCTTTTTAGCAACATCATATGACCCCTTTAAAGCATAAATAATATGCTTAACCCTTTGCAGAGTGAAGCACAGACGTTTTGTGAGCTCCACTGGAAGATGTCACTCAAAATACACACCAAAACATATAGCATACTAAAATTCACATTTTTTTTACATTTATATTTATCATTAAACATGGCTTCTTTTAAAATATATATTTACAATACATAAATGTTTTTCCATTTCCTCCAACAGCTATAAAGTTCACAGGAATAATGTTACTCTGTGAAAGCTATAGATCATCATAAACACTTGTGCTGGAAATAAATAGCATATGGTGCAAAGCATCGATTGTGACGATCAGGTGAGAAATATATTTACAGCTAATTTGTATTTATATTTTAAGACGTTGTTTCTCATAATTAATAATTTTTGCTTTAGCTGATGTATTCGTTTATAATTTTCAAACCATTCTAACTGATGCTTCCAAGACGATTACAACTCTCACAATGTCTAGATGGCTCTGAGCCATTAGGCCATTCTTATTATTAAATCCTGCATTAATATCCACTCAGAACCTATTAAGCAGCAACAGAGATCTTAGCACGAGCAATCACCAATCTGAAAATCCATGTTTAATAAAGAATAGTGAGTGACTGACTGAATTCTGACTGTAGACAAAACAGCTTTATAAAATAAAGATTCCCCTTTATAAAGAAAATAAAGAAAAAGGCCCAAATTTTTCAAGATTATTGTATTTCAATTTCATCTAAACTAATCCAGAAATGTGACAGTTTAAAAACTGCTTGCCCATTACCATCACAGCATTGCTAAATAGCAAGAAAAGCCGATATCTCTGCATGGCACAGACTTTCATTAGACTAACTAACATTGTATGCAGCTGATAACAGCTATCTCACTTCTACACACAAAAATAATTTAAACTCTCTGAAATACACTGCACATATTTCTACATTCACTCTAAAGTTAGAGGTAAACTTTCAACTGAAATGTCAGGTGTTACTCTTAAAATAATTGACTGCTATCATAATAAGAAAATAAACTTAAAGCGTCAAAACTGCATCACTGAGACAAAGTGAATTTCTTTTGTTAATGCTTTTCATTGCTTCACTCTCTACACTACAGATTACAGAAACACTGTCTTGGTTATTCAAAATGTGGATCAGGAACAACGTTGACCACTAATTCATTCAGTTGAGCATTGATATTCATTTAGAAGGCAGAGACAGCACCTGGGATCACTATAAACAACATTGAAGATGTTTTGGCTGTTCTTACAAGCAAAGGCTGCGAAATTTGTTCAGTCAGACATGCCAGTTTGCTCTGACAGATTAATTCGTGATATTTAATCACTTGCAGATCATGCAATCCATTCATCTATGACACATAAGAACAGGTTTGCCTACGCAGGAAGGAGAGACGCATTACATCCTGACACCCAAAATAAACACTGCAAATCTGCAATGCTCATGTGTACACCAACAACAGTAAACAAGCTGTCAGTGTAGAACCGTTATGATTACCGTTACTCAACTGATCTAACTAACTTACCACATAATACTGGTCAGTGAATGCTGCGTCTGATCTAATTCTACTAACTTAGAGATTCAATCAAATGTGCCACAAAAACATAACAGTCAAAGAGCATCATGCATAAATATATATACACAACAATAGTGAATCAAATGTGCCACAATAGCCACAGAAAGGGATTAATTAGCTCAATACTGTAACTAACGACAAGCTAGCATGCTAGCTAACTAGCCTAATAAACCTCACTCATATACACTACGGTTTCTACTGAGAAATTATGAAACATTTCAATTATAGCAAACCCATTCATATTTTAAGTTTAAGAAATATAGGTAAATGAGGCTACATGCGAGTTGAAGTGGGGAACAGTGCGCAAACACGGTCAGTGTGTTGTAACGTTACTCTAATCAGTCTCTCTGTAAGGTTACTCACAATGTACTCGCGCACTTGGCTGTGGAAGTTCTGCTCTCTAATCGTCACATCGTCTTCTTCCATTCTTCATATCGCAGAAACACATTCATTAGCAACGCAGTTTTGTGGCGATTCCATTCGCTGTAAGAGAACGGACCTTTGTGAGATAAACTGACCACCGGAGTAGAGCTCGACTGACTGACAGCGCTCGCGTCTCAGCGCCAAATAAACCACCAAAACAGTCCAAATATACTGCGTCATCATTCAGCGACACACGACAGGACAAGAGGCTCACGCACACAGGTGTGCTGTCACTGAGAGTGAGGACAAGAGGCTCACGCACACAGGTGTGCTGTCACTGAGAGTGAGGTCGCATTATATGTAAGATTTACATCATTCAAAATTTGTTCAGCGTTGTTTTGGACAGGTCTGACGTAGCTGAAACGTTATACTGAGAAAGCATAACAGTACACTTAGCCAAACATAGAAATATATAAATATGTTTTTTGTTTATATATATATATATACACAGAGGCGGACAAAGTACACAACTCCATTACTTGAGTGAAAGTAAAGATACTGCTGGTCAAATATGTAAAGACAGATTTTTACTTAAGTAAAAGTACAGAAGTACTTGCTTTTAAAAGTACTTAAGTACCAAATGTAAATAAGCCAAACATAGAAATATATAAATATGTTTTTTGTTTATATATATATATACAGAGGCGGACAAAGTACACAACTCCATTACTACGGCAAGTCTTATTTGACATCAATACCAAATTGTAAAAAAGGCTGTCTAATCGCTCTCGCTGTACTTTGATGTCACACACAGAACTGTCTGTGCAGTGCTGCTTCAGTCAAACACCATTGTGTTTTATTAGGAGACGCACAACAGTTCTTCTGTGGCTTTATAGGTAATATTTTCACATACACAATTTAGC
>NW_015505315.1:843135-843360 GCF_001515645.1 Sinocyclocheilus grahami | reverse complement strand
TAAAAGGTGAACATTTATTTATTTGCACCATTTTTTTCCTAAAATATTATATAGTTTATAGGAGTAGGTTTCATGGAGTTGGCAAATTAATTTTTCATAAGTTTAGGTACAGACATCTGTTGTGGCCGTTCTTGGCCGTTTTTATGAGGCTTTTTTAATAGTGTTCATATCGATATTGGAATTATATCGTATCGACCGAAATTAAGAAATATATCATGATATAAA
>NW_015505315.1:824551-842051 GCF_001515645.1 Sinocyclocheilus grahami | reverse complement strand
TATGTTCACATGACATGCAGGTAAACAAATAAAATATTCCATCTAAAAGTAATCAAAAAGTAGTCTGATTATATTACCAAAAAGGTTAAATGTGATGGATTACATTACTAACTAAAATTTGTGTCATGTAACTTGGAATCAGTAACAGATCATAATTTGAAAGTAATCTAACCAGCTCTGTACATAAAGAAGCTAGGAAGCTTACACAAAGACCTGTGTCCTCTACAGTACTACTACTTCCACTACCAATAATAATCCTTCCATAAATGTATTATCTATCAATCCAGTCAATACTACTACTATTACTACTACAACTACTACTAATGATAATATAATGCTGGCATCAAATAGTAGGCTATATCAGGTTATGAGTAAATGTCTTAGGCTACTGGTGTCTCCAAGATGAAAAGAGGCCTATATATTAGAAACAAAACCTTTATATGTTTATGTAGTTTAATTAAACGCACATATACTTGTTATTAAATTGTTAATTCATATTTCGACAAGTAACGTTACGTTTCAACTCAGTAGATGGCGATAAAGCCACTCAATTTTCTTTTCTCTACTGTCATAACGTCTAACGAAGAAGCGGCATCAATGGCGACCTCCTGCTGCTACATGTGTTGTCTTTTCTGAGAACTTTCATGGGATAATTTGCGATGTTCAGTCTGTAAACACGCAACCATTTACAACAAATAAAAATTATATTCACGACCAGATATATTTCACTTAGAAAATGAAGGCGCAGCGCAAGGGCAAAGGGAAAGCTGGAAAGCAAACACACAGGGATAAACTTCAGAAATTCAAGGATTCCGTTAATAACTTTGTGAAGAGCAAAGGCGGCTTCGGTGAAAATGAAAGCGACCAAAGAGGATTATTCGTAAAGAGGAAAAGTAGAAAAGAGCAGCGCAAAGAGAAACGTAAGTTAAAGAAAGCCAAAAAGAAAAGTCACTACATGGGGCAGTCACCGCAGAACCCCAGCGAGGACCCTGCTCCAAATACTACTGCTGAGGAGGAGGAAAAGACACAGAAACCAGCCCAGAAGACGACTGGAAATCTTAAAAATGCCGCTCAGAAACAGCAGAAGGCAAATAAAGACAGTGTTAATACTAAAGACAATGAAGAAGAGACGACAAAAAGGAAAGTCCACTTCTCCGAAGATCTGCCAAAACAGAGAAAGAAATCTAGTCTGAACGAGAACAGAAAGCGGGCTCTATTAGAGGCGAATATCGAAGAGGACAAAGAAATAAAGAGATTAGAGAAACGCCTTGGGCTGAATAAAAGAAAGAACAAAAAGAGTATACCTCAGTCATTCACCAACGATGGACTCGATTACATTTTAGGGTTTCTTGAGCCTGGATCGTCTGCAACGGGACTGTATGAGAGTGATGAAGAAATGGACATTGATAAAGCTAAAGATGACTTTGATGAGTTGGACGAGGACAGCGAAGGCCAAATTACAGACGATGAGAACAAGGATGACAATGAGGATGAAGGTTACAGTGATGAAGAGGAAGGAGATGGAGAGGATGATGCACAGATGGAAAAAGAGGACAACCAGATAGAAGATGAGATGGAAGGAGACGAAGAAGAGGAGGATACAGATGCATCAGAGGAAAATGATGATGGGGAGGAAGTTGACTCTGAACAAAAAGCACCTGAAAGCCAGGAGCCCGTATGTCATTCTAAATCTGGATATTATATTTTATTATCATTTAAGTTTAACTCTCCCTAATGCTCAAATCACATTTATTTATGAAACGCTTTATTCAATCACAAATTATTTCAAAGCAGCTTCACAGTAATAAACACCAAAGTAACAGTGTTAATGTTGCAAAAGTAATCAATTAAGGAATAAATTCAGTTTCAGCTGTGAAACAGCTCAACCAAAGACAATAGTGTCATTATTCAGCTCAGTTTAGTTCAGTGTTGATGAAATTTATTTTAATAGTGGTGTCAGTGTTGCAAAGTTCATCAGTCATGAAACAAGCTTAATTCAACTATAAAGCAGCTCTACAGAAGACAAAAGTGTCATTCCATTATTCAGTGTCATAAAGTCAGTATTGGTTATTTTTCTTTCGCTCCCCACACCGCATGCTCATCAGAAGAATGTTTTGAAGCTAATATTTGAGTGTGTGTTTTATATATAGAATCCTGCCACAGCAGGCAAGTATGTTCCCCCTCACTTACGAGAAGCCGTGGACAGCAAACGCAAAGCCGAGCTGGAGAAACTGAAGCGCACTGTGAAAGGTCTGATAAACAGGTAAGATACAAAGGAAGGTATAGGCTACAGAAATGCACAATTTGAAGAAGCTTTGTTTTAAAAAATAAATAGTCTTTGGCAAACCAAGTGAAATTCAGCCAGTTTGATAACCCTGTGCTCTGTTCGACAGGTTGAGTCAGCCCAACATGGCATCCATCAGCAGTCAGTTGGAAGAGCTGTACATGAGCACCAGCAGGAAGGACATGAACGAAACACTCACTGACATTCTGCTGGCTGCCTGCGTCACTCCTGCTCTCATGCCTGAAAGGTTACCCATTCAATAATGACTTCATTTAATAACTGACTCTTTGATAATCACTTTAGTATTAAATGTATGTTGATTTGAGAGAATTAACTTGCTGATATTCTATTTTAACTTAATATTCTTCTTCTGAGACGTAAGACCCTAGAGCAGGGGTGGCGAACGTCGGTCCTGGAGAGCCGCAGCCCTGCAGAGTTTTGCTTCAACCCTAATCAAACACACCTGAACAAACTAATCAAGGTCTGAATGGTTATTAGGAAGCTACAGGCAGGTGAGTTTTAATTAGGATTGGAGCTGAACTCTGCAGGACTGCGGCTCTCCAGGACCGGAGTTCGCCTGCCCTAGAGCATTCAAGCCACTTCCACCAAATTAGGCTCAGACCTTCAAACCGTTAAGAACAAATTTTGCCCAGATCTGCAGTCTGGACGATGGACGTGTAAACACTAGTTGCTGAAAGTCAGAGCCAGTCTGCAGGTTTTGGCCAGTCTGAGTTTACAGGTTTCCCAGAGTATTGTTTGTGAAGGGCTCAGATTCAGATTTTTTACCTTCAGACTATGATTCCATCTAGTCAGACGACATAAAACATGTTTGATATTTTGAGCCAATTTTAAAATACGTATTGTTTTTATTTGTCACGGATCTCCTAGCAACAAGCCACATGTTTCTGCATGAGCTTGTTGTGTTGTGAATAACTTGAAAGTTTGGTATTTTGTGATTCTCAGTTTATTTAGTGCGTGATGCCCAGTTTTAAGCTACGTACTACTTCAAGCTATTTAAACTTCTTTAAACATTCTAGCTGGGCTTTCTTAAAAGGGTGGTTGATCATCTTTTTTCGAAGGCTTGATTGTGTTTATGGAGTGCAGTGTAACAATTTCTCATACTCCATTTAAAAAAAAACATTATTTTCACATATTTCACCTTTATTCTGCACCACTATTTCCATTCTCGTCAAAACGGTCTGTTGACTTCCTGGTTCTATGAAGCCGCTCCCTCAGAAATATGTAAACATTTATGTAAACATCGAGGTTAGTGATGTCACAAACCCGGTAAGGAGCTCGTTGTAGTCCCTATCATCCTTTTTTGTAGTCCTTAAACAGCGCTTTGTTTTGTTTTTTGGCAGAAAATATCTCACTTTGCGTTGAACTTTGAGCGTCGTAACTTTGCAGATGTTGTTTATGCTCTAACAGCAACATCACACACTAACTAAAGTTAAAAAGTGAAATCATAATCAACCAAACCTTTAAGTCAACATCAAAGTTTGTCTTGACAACATTACTGTATCCTGGCTCACTTAAATTCTCACTCAAGAAATTAAATATGACCTTAAAACAACACACTATTAAATACTTGTAAATTATTTTAATTAACACTCACTCTCTCTGCCAGGCTTCTAATGGAGCACATCCTTCTTGTCAGTGTCCTTCACCATAGTGTTGGCCTGGAGGTATCTAATATTTTACTTCACATTAAATCATGGCAATATAGTCCACACTAACTTACTGTTGCATTTAGTGGCATACTATTATAAGAATATCTGTCATAGTGTGTGTGTTTTTGCTTGATGTTGGCTAATTTCTCACTTGTTTTCCCTGAGGTTGGAGCTCATTTTCTGGAGACGGTAGTCCGTCAGTTTGATAAAACCTACAGTCAGCTTGATGCTACAGACAAAGAATGTGACAACTTGGTGTCCATAATTGCCTACCTCTACAACTTCCATGTGGTCCATGCTCTCCTGGTGTTTGACATTCTGAAGAAGCTGGTGACACGTTTCAGCGCAAAGGATGTAGAACTGGTTCTTCTGGTGCTGAAGAACGTTGGGTTCGCTCTGAGAAAGGATGATCCGCTAGCTCTTAAGGAGCTGATCTCCGAGGCTCAGCGGAAAGCCAACGCTGAAGGAGAGCATTTTCAAGACCAAACAAGGGTAAGACGCCTTTGTCATGTGAAGATGCTGTCTTCTGGTGCTTAGGAATTATCATATTATATTTGCTTTTAATCATTTACTCATTAATCCGAAGCAAATTACAACTGAGGTGAATCATCAATGAGGTGTGCAGTTGTTCTCAAGTGCAGACGTTTGTTATGTTGGCTTGCTTGTCAGATTCGGTTTATGTTGGAGACTATGCTGGCGCTGAAGAACAATGACATGAGGAAGATTCCAGGTTATGACCCTGAACCTGTGGAGAAGTTAAGGAAACTGCAGAGGACTTTGGTGAGAAAATGACTGATGTTAATTTGCATTACTTATTTTAAATTTATAAGGTGGACTTGCAATACGAAAATGACTAGAGGAGTTAACTAGTTAATATTCATCTGTATTATTAACCCTAAGTAATAAGTAAAATTAATATTTGATATTTTTTGACGCTAAATGTACTTCTCACCGTGTCCACTAGGGGTCAGACTAACTATAGTTTAGTGTAGTCACATTGATCTGACTTTTGTACCGTTTTTTTTTTTACAGAAAGGTGGAATGTGTTTGAAGTCAGTTACCTTGTTTCTTATGCACCGAACATAACATTCTTGACAGATTCACAGCAGTGCCGGTGGAAGTGACATGAAGTTGAGAGTCTCACTAGACAGTCTTCTGGAAGCTGAGTGTGTTGGTCGTTGGTGGATTGTAGGATCTTCCTGGAGTGGAGCACCCATGATCGATGACCATGGAAACAAGACAACTACCCCATCCACCAAAGGGGAACAAGTAAGTGAGAAAAGACAAAAACCGATGTTGCTTATTTAGAAATGTTTTCATCGGTAATTTAAATGCTCAGATGTACAATTATTTTCAACTGAGAAAAAGTATAAAAATATATAGTTCTGTAGTTTCTATTTATAAAATCTCTCCATTTAGGCATGTTTTATGGACTTTTATGAGAGTCAAGGTCCATGCAGAAATTGTCATCTGACGTTTTTTTGTTTCTCTTTATGAATTTGCAGTACAGTTCAAAGATGTTGGAGCTTGCACACAAACAAAGAATGAACACTGACATCAGGAGGAACATTTTCTGTGTGCTTATGTCAAGTGAAGACTATTTAGATGCCTTTGAGAAACTTTTAAGGTTCGTCAGCATAGTTTCTGTTTTTTATTCTCATTGATTTTCAGTGACAGTGGCCATGTTGCCCTTTTGGGATTCTTAGCAGTTTGATCAGTGTCATGTAATCCCAGAATCAATCTGAAATCTGAAATTTACAGACCTACTTGTGTGAAAGAATTGTATAAAGTTATTTAAAAATGAGCAGGACAAAGTTTCTTTTAGCAAGAGCAATATTTCAGATCTTCTGAAATGATAACCTTGTAGTGTGATGATGGCAAATAATTTAGTTAAGGTTACACAAAATGAGCTTTAAATTTCTTTTCTTCCCGTGTATTGCAAACATGATGCACTGTGTTTGTAATATTTGTCATAAACCATTATTTACCCAGTTCAGTGGATTCATGTCTTCTCAGGTTAGGATTGAAAGACCAACAAGAGCGGGAAATTGTTCATGTTCTGATGGACTGCTGCCTGCAAGAGAAAATGTTCAATAGATTCTATGCGGTTCTGGCAGAGAAATTTTGCTCACATGACCGGCGGTTCCAGGTAGAGTGGAACAGCAGTGATTTCTAGCTCTCACTGTGTGTTTGTGCCACTGGGTGTCACTGGTTTCACTGCATTAGAAGCTGCTATGCTATGCTATGTTTAACTTGTTAACACAAAACTGTTGCTCAGGCTAAGAACATTCAGATGTTTTTCAATACTTTGATCCAGTGGTTAAATTAACTAAAATTGCTGTTGATATTATGATTTAATGTTACTCTGTAATCAGCTATAAGCTTTTTAATAAGCAAATCTATGAATATCGATAATGTAAGTCAGTTCATTTACATCTAATACTGCAGCATTTTAAACCTAGTAGCTTGTAGATGTTTACTATAGGTGAATTATAATCTATTTTGTAAATGTTAACTCTCTCTGCTTTTCTTCTGTTTTTAGATGACTTTTCAGTTTAGTCTGTGGGACAAGTTCAAAGACCTGGCAAACCTTTCCAGTCGGTCCTTCAGTAACCTGGTCCAGCTGGTCACTCATCTTCTACACAGGAAGTGTCTCTCTCTTTCCATTCTTAAGGTAATATTTGATAAAGTCCACCCCTCTCCAAGAAGCCATTCTAGAATGCATTTGTGGTTTGTATGTAATGTTGTAGTATATATGTGTAATGTTCTTCATCTTCTTTATAAACCGAGTTAATGAATGGCAGCTTAATTTTCTGCCTGTTCTCTTCTTTTCATAAGGCTATTGAGTTTGGGGAGCTGGATAAGCCCAAAGTCAAATTCTTGAAGCAGGTTCTCTCAAAACTCCTAAAAGAAACCGAGCCAGAAGATCTTGTGAATATATTTGGCAGGTGAGTATTCTTAGTACTACAAAATTGAATAATAGTACATATTATGTATATATAAATGTCCATAATGTTTCAGAGGCAAATTTCATGATGGCAGTGTATATTAAATGAAAAAAAGAGAAAAATTGGACTTTGTTAGTTATAACAATTGTTACATTATTGCTTAATGTAAGAATTTATCAGTGCAAGTTTTTAAAAAGACCATGTTTGGGAAATCCTGAGGTCATGTAAAATTGCTTGTGTGTGGCCTCGTGTGTCAATATCTGCCTGTGTGTCTAACATTGTGTGCCAGGATCTCTGGAATCCCAAAGCTGGGAATGCTTCGGGAAGGCTTGAAGCTTTTCATCAGTCACTTTCTGCTCCGGAACATCCAGACAGAACAAACTGAGCAAGTCAAGGTACTCAAGGATAGAGCTGAGGTCGCCACCAAAGCCATGGAGGCCCGGGATGCCAAAATTAAACTATAGAGCTCTTGCACACAGAAATGTGTGCATAATGCATCAGACTCAAAAAGTGAGAATTACTACAGGGGACAGTATTCGAACCTGTATGCAGACCTTACGACACATGCAGATCACTGACATGTTACTGCATTTTTGTATTATTTCTGGCATTCTGTACAAAAATAAAACGTAAAATGTGAAAAGTATATAAATACATTTTAGTGTGTTTTTATACCACAAAAGCTCAATGGTCAGTTTTTCTGCTCTATATTTTTATGGTAAGATGTCAACAGATTTGGAATTTGGATATCTGACATTTTGTACTTTTTATTCACTTGAAGACCTACGTACTTACGAGAAAGAAAAATATAACAGTGTTATATGCTTAAATGTTTGGTTTTATGATAATGTGTCTTTTTTTAACGGCAAGTCAGAGTCGCTGTAATGAAAGGACAAACTATTCTTTCATTTGAAAATGTAAGAGCAGAAAATGCACAAAAAATAATGATAAAAATAAAGTCTCTTAAACAGCAATTTGAGTATAGATACAAAATAGAAATAGAACATCACAATGGCCTGCTTCATATTAATATTTAGTGTTTTTTGTAAGCCAGAAACATGTCTCAAGCAGGAAAAGAGAATAAGATAATTAATTCTTTTGCTGCTCATTAGTTTCCCATGCACATATGTTCAGTGTCTGTTTTGGTAACAGATTCATCCTCTGACTTTTAGAATTGAGTATCTTACTCCATATAAACAATACTGTATTAACTTCATTCAGAAAAGCGTACAAGGATGCATTGCTCTACTCATCATGAAATATAGGTTGATTGCAATCGTCTGGAGCAACTGCACATGCAGCAGTGCTCTGGACATGAGTCACGTGACTGACTAGCATAACATAGCAGAGGGTTACCGTTACATTTGATGCCCTTTGTTAATTCATTAGCAACATCGGCATTACTGACATCAATCCACGGCATGGAGTGACCAGAGCATGAGCTACCATCATCTGGGGTCAGGCAGCGGAAACATCACCCTCGCAGCTCTACAACAAAAGAGCTAACTGTTTAATTATATTTGATTAATTAAACCTTATCGCATCCCTCAATGTCAGTTCAAACAGACTGTCACATTAGAACCTGTAATAATGACACAACAGTCTGGCTGTTTATTTCTCACAGTTTCAAAGCTGGAAAAAGGAGGGTAACCTACAGATGCCCCACTCTTCCACCCTTTGACAAAGACAACATTGTCACCATATGTGAAGAGAAGCGTATAATGGGGGTCCAGCCCCCTAAGATAAACACAGGTGATTGTAAAGAGTGTGTGCTATTGTCTGTCTGTGTGAGACCAGAGGAAGGTTGATACTGACCCTAGTTTGAACTGGTAATAGGAAGCAAAGTTGTCTTCGAAACTGATAAGACCACAGTTTAAATACTGTTTGTGAGGACATTGCATGTTCCTGTGCACAGGCCATGGGACTTAGTGTTCGTTTTTCTGTTCTTCAGTGTTCTTTTATGTTTTCAAACGTTTCATGTGCAGAAATCTCAGCCAGAAGGTCAAACGAATCACTTGCGCTGCCCTATTGATAAATCTGTATTGTGTGGTGGTTTATTATGCATTTATGATTTGGTTTTGTTTTGTCTCACCTTTCACCGTCTCATCCAGGCCTTCACATAAGTGTCCCACCCTGCTCACTTGTGTGTGGTTTCTTTCCCAGATCGTTAGAGGGTGTAGTAGCACTGATAAGGTTGAGTTCTTTGTACTTATGCAGCTGGGTAAACTTACAGGTAGGGGAAATTAGGCATTAGTTAAATCAGTAACTAATGTTTCCTAAATTGACTACTACCTGTTTAAGGCCAGATTAATTCTGTAATTAAATCATTGTTTACTGTTGCCCAACAGAGTATTTTGGATAACATTATTGAATCTTTTGTTTATATTTAGTTATCTTAACATTAATTATAATGTATTATATGAACCCATTTCAACATTTGAACGATATCTTATTACTTTGCCCCTCTAGGAAATTTCTGTTTCTGTGCTATCCTATGCTGTCCTCTTGTTTGACTACCCCACAGCCTTTTAGAACCCAAGAGTAAAGCGAAGGTTCATAGATTAGCCATGATTTTTAGTTTCTGCATGCTTTGCTTAGTTACGTCACAGGACTGTTTTAGAGTAATAAAAGGGGAGTTTGTTGTAGAGAATTAATTCACCAAAATCCACAGCTTATTATGCTAAATGTGTTTGGACTATATAAAAAAGGATTATTTTCCACTGAGAATATGGCTAAAGTGGCTTAGTAAATGAAAAACAAGAAACATTTCAGATCACATTCAGTGTCTGAGTAGATAGTTGTCATGGCCCTGGACTGATAGGAGTGGATAGTGATTATATTTAAATGTCCTCTAATTGATTCGAAGAAGCTCCTTGGCAAAGACCAGATGGATCTCTGGGTTTATTACCCAATAAAGCATGTCGTTATTAATAAAGGAGGAAATGCACTTATGCGAAATAGACCTCAATTAGATTGCAGAAAAGACCATTAAAATAGTATTGCTGTAGAGTAATTCAGCATACTCTCCTTCTTTCTTTATCATTTTCGTTTCATGTCCTAAGTAAGTTTCTCTGGTTTAGCTAATACAACAGGCACATTTTCATCACTGTGTGAACATGACAGAAACAGACTTCCGGCTAGATATAACATGAAGTGTCTATACTCAACGAAAAGGTCAATCTAATTTCACTTCACTTAAAGTCTAACATAAATATAAAAGACACCTAAAATAGCTTCTGTGATGTGCCCTGATGATGGATGGGCTTCGTCTCAAAGGTTCATTATGGGCTGCCCATTGCTGCAGTGGTGAGAAATGTTTCTCCATATTCGAGTATGCTTACTCGCACATTTGCACGGATATGAGAGCTCTATAAACAGCGATTCCCATGACCCGACCATGCCACCGACAACAGACCGCTTCACATCCAGCCTTTTCTTGCTGAAGCTTTTTCCTTCACGTTTGTCATGGAATATCCGAATTCAACAGAGTTACAAATTCAAAAAGGCCAGCCAAAATTAGAAAAAAAATATTTTATTCACAAGAGTGTAACTGATAAACCTACACAATAATTTACATGCATTTTAAAAGCGATTTCGTAATAAATACATTGTATAAAAATAAACGGATCACATATGGTTCTGGGTGTAGATGAAACAACGCCAGATTTGTGTCATCCCACTTGAATTCAGAATTTAACAGAGTGGTTATCAAATAGGAACATCTTGATGATGCGAATTATTAGCTGATAGGCCTACTAATCTATTTTGCTTGATGTAATGCATTTTTACCACATGCTCTGCAGCCATAACATCAGGCTTCACCTTCAGAAGTATCAGTATCAGTAGTCAGTGTTTGTAAGTAGCCTATACAACAGCTCATGTGGGCGTCCATCTCAGCATTTCCATAATGACTTCAAGATGATAACACATGCAAATCACATACTTCGCTTATGTAAGTGTCTTTTTTGGAAACGAAGGCTCATGGTTGTGGACTGATATCACTGGCATTGGTTCGTTCATCATCGGAGGAACAATCAGATGAATTCAGCATGTAATTGTCTCCTTCTTCGTCGTCACTGTCCCTAAAGTCCCGTATTCTGTTACTTTTCACGGAATCTGCCTTCTTGTAGTCCTTCTCCAGTCCGTCAATTTTGTCCTGGCTTGCTTTACCTTTTTGCTTCTCGGCCTCCTGAGCGGCTTGCTCTTTAGCCTTTTTACTGCGCTTCCATTTCATACGCCTGTTCTGAAACCAGATTTTCACCTGGAAATATGAACATGACATGCCATTTATAAATAATTCCGAGTAATCGAATATGGTTTGACCTTGCTGATTTTAAATCGATTTAAAAAATATTTTTATATTATTTTGTATTATAATAATAGACTTTCAGCTAATTAATGTAGACATTTTTAAATGTTAAAAAGCCGATGGTTTACCTGTGTCTCTGTTAGCATTAATGATGTGGCCACTTCAAAGCGTTTTGGTCTCGATAGATATTTATTCAGCTTAAACTGGTGCTCAAGTTCAAGGAGCTGCTGGCTTGTGAACGCCGTTCTTGGTCTTCTGCACTTCCCGAGTAAGTTTGACTGCGCCTGGCCTGCAGAACAAAAAAACGGAACGTGGATATTGTGTGTAAATAATTTATAAATAAAGTTAAAGTTTAGGACTGAATGTTAATAATATAAAAATAAATATTCCACACAAAAAAAACTTTTTGACACCTTTCAAGTTCTACAAAGATTTTTTTATTCTCCATTTTCTCCAAAACTACAAACTGATGCTTTAATAACCCCGGCTAATGCAACATCAAGCATTTTCTTAATCTCCAAAGCACCATCACAAAAGCAGAACACTTTAGAGTGTTATTTGATTAACATAACCTACTGCACAGAAAGGTTAAAAACGTATTTTTGAGAGTGGTACGGACAGCGGAATTGTTGGTCCTGTTTTCCCACATATTTTTATTTTACTAGTCTATAATATTGCGTTACAACATATAGCTATGGATTTTAACACACCGTGTAGCCTAAATGCCACGGCAAGAAATAATAAAAGCTCTCATTCTAAAAAAAAAACCTTAAAAGCAATTCCCAATCACACCTAGCCTCAATGTGCCACGGCATTGTCAGTACATCTGCTAACATTTCCACCCTATCTGATTTGTTTGGGAGAGGTTTGAGAAAATCTGCAGACGAGCAGCGGAACAGAGAGACAGTGTCTGCAGTGTACTCAGTTGGCAGGCTGTGGTTTTCACACTCGTCCGCCACTTTCCCTCTGTCCATTATCTGTCCATTTTAGCCCCTCTTTGAAAGACAGAGCTCGTTCAGTCTCGTTCAAAGAACGGCTTTACTGACCCTGCACGCGTTATATCTGGCAACTGTGATCCGTTGCTCTGAACACATCTGATTTTAATTTTTATTAATAAAACAGTGCAGTAGTAGGCCTATAGGCTACATGTTGAAAATAAACAGCGGTATTCTACAATAGCCTATGTCTCAAAAGTGATCAAATATGATTAAAGAATGCAGAATAATCAGTTATAACAGAACAGCACGGCCACAATGAGAATGAGAATGAATAAAAATGAATTTCGACAATAATAATAATAGCAATAATAATGTTATTTATTTAGCCACATGCATTTCAAATGTAACTCACCACTGAAATCTGCCATTTTAGGCAGCATCATTCCCGCAGTGGAGACCCTCAGCCAGTGATCGAGCTGGAAGGAGCTGGCGGTGAGTTTGAGGGGGTCACTGGGATGATGGTGATGGTGCGAGCCGTGCGGATATGAGTAGGACAGAGCCGGGTGCTGGCCCAACGCTGCTGCTGCTGAATAAGTGTACATTGGATGACCGTAGAGAGCCTGAGGGGGGATCCCGGTGCTGCTCTGAGGGTGTAGTCCGACCATGCCTGAATGAGGAGAGTTCAAGAAACCCGGTTTGGGAATCAACCCGCAAGACGATATCCTGGGGGGCGACGGAGTCTCGGTTCGAAGAGCCTCGGAGTTCGAGTTCAACTCCGACACCTGGACACTTTCGGAGCAGGATGATACTGAAGAGGTGGGCAGGGAGGTGACCAGCGCCAGCGGCGAGCTCTGCACTTTTGGCGGATCGACGGCCAGAAGCGCGTCGATGCGAAAGTTTTTGGATTTCTCCATCTGGCCCACCTCACAAACAGATTAACGCGTCGTTCGCAACTTTAAAAGGCTGTCAAGAGTGTCACCGTTCCTCTCCTTAAAGTTATGATCTTGGCCAAGGTGTGCAAGCCAGAAGTCCACTTGTCAACTGCTGCTCGAGAGGGTGTGGGGTGGCCACTCGCGTCATCCTTGTGGATATCCGATTGGACAGTGATTTCAGTGTTCACTGTGCGCTTAGTACTAGAAGTGCTATAGTCCTCAAAAAATAAAGATTTGTATCGTTCGTGGAAGTTAAGGGTGTGTGAGAAACAGAAAAAAGTAAAAAAAAAAAAAAATGTTACAATGTAGTTAACACACAACACGCACACTTTTGGCAGATAGGCTATAGAAATCCACATTTGAAGCAAATTATATTTGTTTTATAGATATTCTGCATCGTATGAAGGAAAGTGTATTAAAAAGCAATGATTGAATACATACTGCCTTACAAGATATCTTTAAATGTGTGATACCCTGTTACAGTAAAATATTATTTTTTGGATACATACCACAGGAATGGTTCAAAAGAGATACGTATCTAATGAATATATTATTGGTAGCTGTTAAAAAGAGTTTTACAAAAAAATGGTTGTCACAGGAGAGTCCTACCCTAAATGCATGGATGGAAATCACATTGGACATCTATAAAATGGAGCAAATAACAGCATTTGTAAATCATAATATGGAACAATTTGCTTTGCACTGGGAAAAATGGATCAAATATGCAACATCTCATAGACCTGATTTTATTTTTTAATCAAAATTCCGATGTAAAGAAAGATCACTCCCTACATGTATACATAGTTTTTTTTCTTGCCCCCCCCCCCCCTTTTTTTCTTTTCTTTTCTTTTCTATTTTTATGTATTTATCTCTCCCCCCTTTTTTTCTCCTCAATATGTACACAACATATGCAAAGGGCTGCATGTATATATGGGCACATTTAGATATGTACATATATGTGAATGTGAGTGTAGACATAGGTGTGCTTATGTATGACTGTATTCATAGGTATAATGTGTAATGTGCATCTGATGGAAGTGTAAGGTTGTTTGAAAAAAAGTTTAAAAAAAAGCAATGATTGATATGATCGTCCTAGAACAGACTGAAACATTTTCATCACATTCCTTAATAAGAGTATAGCCTATCATATCATTTTGTGAATGTTTTCGACATGTCGTTTAAAAAATATAGAACTAAGATGACTAACTGATTGGCTTAAATTGGTAGCTAAGTAGGACTACCTATTGTTCACTCGGATGTAGAAAATGTTGCCAGTCCAGGCTATATTTTTTATCTATGTAAAGATAACGACTATTCGTTTGAGAGAGAGAAAGGCAACCATCCGCGAATAACTGTTTACTGCAATAAAGACTATAGGCTTATGGGCATTTTTCTATTTGATGATTAGGCCTATATGAATTAATAAGTGGCATTCACACATTTGATATTAAAAAATATACTTTAAATTCTGTAAGAGGACAAATTTGTGAAAAGTTCTCACTTGGACACCTATAGGGGAGACCTTAATTGGCTCATTTTACTACTGTGAATATTTATGAACAACCTAGGCTATTTTTTCAGCAAAACATAAAACAGTTAGCCTAATGAAAATACGTAAGATATACAAAATTACCAAACGTGTTTTGCGCAACAAACAGGTCTACATTTAATAAATTGTAGCCTATACATTTATAATAGCATATGTAAAACTCATGTGACAACTTGCCCCTCTCCACCGCCAAAAATGCACCGACCTGACATTTATGAAAAATATCCAGTTTACCCCTGTCTGAATATAGGCTATTTGACTTTATTGTGCAATTTCTTTACTTTACAAATATGATGATATCAGAATTTTACTCTGGAAGATAAAATTCACAAAAAGTATTTTAATTTGAGAGGAGATGCAAACATACAAAACTACTGCTAGAGAAACAATTTTTACAATCTGATTTTTGACTTACTGAACTTTTCCGTGTGACAGCGCCGGTATTTAGCCTAGCTTTACTTTTAAGCAGGAAAAGACTAGGCTATTCAAAAAAATCTTAATTACGCTATTAACAACTTACTTAATCTGTGGGCTAGCTAGATGTTGACATATTTTAACAACTTTGTATCCGTAATTTTATTTTAACATTAGGCTATATTACCAAAATAAATAGGCTATAAAATAAATTAAAACACCCAGTGTGAAAACAGGGGATTATAATTAATCGCATTATCAAAACAGCTGCAAATGTATGATTATAACATGTTGGTCCATTAGAACGAATGTTGGTAGCCAATTTATTTGGCATAATCATATTGACATAGGTCTAGGCTACTTTCTGATCAAATGATAGAGGGTCAGGCTGCCTTAAAGGTTTGCAAGTGTCACTTTAAATCGAAATGATTTGTTTCTTCAAGCAGCTGCACACGGAGGGATGGGGATGTGGAAGATCTGTGTCTAGTCGTGGGGTCTGGTCCTCTTATAAGCCTCTTTAAGCTAATGGAGGAAGAGGTCAGAGAGAGAATTATTGACACTCTGTTGCCCTTAACCTGTCTACCAATAAAGCGGATTAGTTTTCTTCAATTCATCAGCTAACCACCCTCCCGAGACCGGTCGCATGCGTTTATTTGCTCAGGGGAAATCAACAAGTCACGGGCCGAAAGAAGAAGAAGAACGGTGCAGTAATGATACAGTGACCAATTCTGTAGCCTATAGAAAGCACCAAGCCTCACGTGTAATTGCTAACAACATATGTATAGTGCACGGTACTGTAAAGTGTATTTTGACGATGTGCTGAAATACGAAAATGTTTTTATGTGATTTACAGCGCAACAATAAACCTGTGTTATGTTTAAATCTAGCCAATGGAATTCTTCTGTATGGCTCTGAAGTCTTTCCAATCAAACGCTCTTGTGACTTTAAACGCTACACATTAAGGCCGCTTTGTCGAGCTTCCCAGTTTTAATTTCATTAAGGGATTGCATGAATATTTCTATTAAAGCAGCAGTGAAATATGAAGCCGTGGACCTGCAGCGATCAGAGAGATTTATGGCTCTTTTTCCATCACATCAGGAGAGAGTAAAATTAGTATTGCACCCTGAGATAGGAGGGCCTGAAACAGGGACTCTCCTCAAAGCTGTTCATTCGCTCGGTAATTACTTTCACAATTAAGTGGAACACATATCACAATGACAAATCGAAATAGTTTATATATTAATTATCCATGGTAAATGTGTTCATTATGAAAAGCCAATTTAACGGGACCTCCACTGTCTCTTTTATTGCAATAAATATTTTCGATCGTAATGGCACAAATGGACAGTGTGTTGAAATGTAGCCTATATTGCACTGCTTTTAAACACATTGGGGACTCATAATCTTTTTACCAATTTAATTTGTGTAGAACGGTTACTTACAATGAATGGTCCCAGTATCAAAAGTCATAAGCCTACAGGAAATCCGATTTCAGTGCTTTAAAGCTGCATGATTTCTTCCCCCAAGGACTCTGAACGTGATGATAATTCCTTTTAAACGTACTGCATATTTTAACAATTCCTTCTTGGCTATAAGCGTTTTTCTGGCTATAAGCATCTGTTTGCTTTGAGAAGCCTGATTAGGCCCTATCTCTTAAGTGATTCACTGGACCAAACAAACCAGTGAACTTGCCTGAAAGCCAGGTGTCACTTAACCGGGCGCACTGGTAGACTACACTAATGTGATGAATACACACAATTCAGTCAGTGGTGTAATTTAAAATGTGCTTTAAACGAGATGACCCACAAGTCCCCCTCTCTCCGTGACACGAGCCCGTGATTGACGATGCCACCAGATGTCAGGCTAATTCAAATGAATTCGTTTCATATAGCCTAGCCTATTAAAGACCTCTCTGTTTATTGAAATGAGTGCCCCACGAAAGTCTGAGGACCAACTTAATATTTTAAAAGCAACAGCTCTTTTCTAACAAATGCGTTAATTACAGTCGTGGTCAGAATTATTGGCAACCTTGGTAAATATTATCAAAGAAGGCTGTGAAAATAAATCTGCATTGTTAATCATTTTGATCTTGTATTTAATAAAAATCTATTAGACAAATATCGAATCTTTCATTGAACTAAAACAATTGAAAATGGGGGAAAATATCATTATGAAATAAATGTTTTTCTCAAATACACGTTGGACACAGTTATTGGTACCCCTAGAAATCCTTATGAGTAAAATATCTGTGAAGTATATTCCCATTCATATTTACAATTTTGAGCATACCAGGGTGATTATGAACAAGAAATTATCCAGCCATAGCTTCCTGTTTCACAGGAATATAAATAGGAGGGAAAACAAAGGCCAAATTCCCTTAATCGTCCATCACAATGAGAAAAAACAGAGAATATATTTCTGATGTGCAGCAAAAGATAATTGAGCTTCACAAATTA
>NW_015505315.1:800103-824157 GCF_001515645.1 Sinocyclocheilus grahami | reverse complement strand
AATCAAACAGCACCTACACCACATGTTGTTTGGGAGGGTTTCAAGAAAAAAAATCAAGAAAAGAAAATGCTCTCATCCAAAAACAATCCCCAGCGTATTCTGTTGTCAGACACGACTGGAACTTCAAATGGGGTTGGCTTCTATGGTCAGATGTAACTAAAAAATTAGCTTTTTAGCAACAAACACTCAAGATGGGTTTGGTGCACAGGGAAAAAAAGTACCCCATGTGTACAATGAAATATACTGCTGTATTTTTAATGTTGTGGGCCTATATTTCTGCTGGAGGTCCTGGACATCTTGTTTAGACACATGGCATATTTGATTCTATCAAACAGATAAAAAATCAAAAAGTGACTGACTCTGTTAGAAATCTTATAATGGGCCATGTTTGGATCTTCCAACCGGATAATAATCCAAACACAAACCTTAAAAACAACACAAAAAAGGGTCACTGAGCACAAAACCAAGCTTCTGCTATGGCCATTCCAGTCCTCTGACCTGAACCCTTTAGAAAATGAGTGTGGTGAACTGAAGAGGAGAAGCACCATCATGGAGCTGGGAATCTGAAGGGTCTGGAGAGATTCTGGATGAAGGAATGGTCTCTGATCTCTTGTCAGGTGCCCTCTATCCTCATCAGGCATTATAGGAGAAAATTCAGAGCTGTTATTATGCCAAATGGAGGTTTCAAAAAGCATTGAATAAAAGTTTGCCGTTAATTGTTTCCAATGTGTATTAGAGAAAAACATTTATGTCATAAAGATATTTCCCCCATTTTAAATTCTTATTCTCCAATGAAAGGTTAGATTTATGTGAATTTTTTTTTAATAAAAGATCAAAATGATTAACAATGCAGATTTATTTCACAGCCTTCTTTGATCATATTTACCAAGGGTGCCAATAATTCTGACCACGACTGTAAATCAACAACAACCCTTATGATTTAGGCTAACATTTACAAGCAGACACGATTTAAAAACCCCGAAAAAATATTATTAGGCTATTTCTTTGCCCTGTAAGCTACAATGATTGGAGTCTGCACATTTAACATGATTTAGAAACAATAATAAAGAAAGCTACAATTATTATTATTTTTTTTACTTATCTTAATTTAGTCCTCTATTTGAAAGCAGAACGCTGTCAGCTGGTAATGCATGACTTTTTAACCTATCCAAACATTTTCAAATTGAAGGCAAATTATGTGACACATGATGGCTGTATTGTATTTCAGAAAAGCACATTTGGCCACCACATATTAATTGGATGGTGTCAATTTTCCTTATTCCCATTTTCTTTCTCTCCTTTTCATTACTTTTTCAGAAAAAAGGGGAGTGGAAGTACATTTGACCCTATAGCTGTTTCAATTTATCAAGCAATTTCCTAGAGCTAAACAGCTTTTAGTCAGTAAAAACAGTTGTCTGTTTCTTATTAATGTTTCTCAAGCTCAGCTTTTACATTTTACTCACTGATTGATGAAGGATCATAGATCAAAATGTAAGACATGTTTTTGTATCTAAGGAGTTTTATAATTTAAACAATGGCTGTAGCCTGACTGCAAATGTAAAGCACATAGACCAGCACCTAATGGACTGGATGCGTAAGATTTAAAGTTTAGGTAAGAATATAATTTTTGAATTGGTTTGTGAAATTTGACAAATGCTCTTTGGAGCAAGATGTGCTCTGTGATCAGTGTTTGTAACTAAATGATTTATAACACACATTTGTTAACCCATATATTTGAATGTTTTTTTTATGTTTGAGAAAAACATATGGCTGCATGATTCTGTAATAAATGGTTAAATACCCAACAATTGATCCTTAACAAATTTAAGCTATATGAAAAAAAAAAAATTCTTAGAAATCTTTATTGACATGGTTAAGACTTTTAACATCCATGGAACTTTTCCATTTTGCAAAAGTGTCTTTACGATGGAAAATGGTTCTTTTGAACCATATGTATGTATAGTTGTATGGATTCAAGAAATAGCTTAAATACACTTCAAAATACGGGAGGAGAGGACTCTTGAACAGTTTAGCAATTAACCAGCCTCTACAAAGAGTTATGGAGATATATAACTCATAGAGTTGACGTAAATGTGTGACCTTTTTGACATCTTTCAAAATTAGAGACCTTTTGAGATGATGAGTCCCCCATTTCGTATTCTGAAGCAGCTCCAGAAGACTTGCTGTAGTGGCTCATTATCCCCTTTTCAGGTCTAAAAGGCAGGATATGATCAATCAATAACTCATAAATCCCTCTATAACATATATGAGATACGGAGTGGTTTCCAATCTTGCTACTGCTGTCCAACAAGAATCAGATGCCAAGCCATGAGTGTTATACCTATTCTACAATATTTAGGAAGATGCATGTGATGTGCTGATGAGTAGGCAGACTTGAACATGAAAAATCAGAGATAGAAGACATAGAGATGTACAACTCATATACATAACAATCTTACACCAACACTTCACATAATTACATGTACATTTAACTTCATTGTTTGTGCTTTTGTTTTGGCTTAACCTATGTTTATTGTCAGACTTGTTTTATGTTTACATCAGTTTTTTTGTACTGTGTTTCTGTATGTTCTACTTGGTCTTGTTCTAAAAGCAAAAAAAATAAATAAAAAATAAAAACAACACAAAGGTGTTATTTCTTTTATGATTCAAAACTTTATGTACAGTAGATGGTTGTTTGTTTTTTTTGTTTTGCTATGTGCTTGACATTTCGTGATATGCTAAGCATTATGAGAAAATTTATGCAATAGAATAATTTTTAAAATAAAAATTATGTTTATTTTGATTTAGTCTATAAATAAAAATAAATATAAAAATTTATTTATTTATTAATATATATTTCGAATAAAAAACTATTTATCCTAGAGGGATTTGTAAACTTAAAAAAAAAAGAAAATTGTAATTATAATAATTATTATTATTTACATTCTGACTTAGAGTATAAATCTTGAAATAAATACGTTTTTCAGAGCCGTAGATTGTATAAAAACAGTAGGCCTATTGGATAGACTTTTAATTATTTACATCACTTACAATCAAACCAGTAAAGAGAGGCGTTTTATAACACATTTTTAAGAAGATCTAGACTAGAGAATATGATTTAGTTACATTTTCCGGACATTAGACCCTTTGCACCGCAACTGGTTTCCTTTTATTGCTGGGATTCATCCAGGAAGTAATTGTGACAATATTGACCCCGTATTAAACCAATCGTTTGGAAGAAAACGTTATGTTGTCCAATCACATTTCACCGTGTTACTGGGTAGGCGGACTGTTCTCTGTGTTGAGTTTGTTTAGTGGAGCAAGAGCAACGATTTCGGTTTTGTTTTCTCTGATTTCCAGTCGCTGAACTGTATCGTTCGGCTGATCATTCAGTAAAACCAGGTAAACAATTCGCATTTAATCTATTAATACGACTCATCAGTAGAAAAAGCCGTAAAATATCACTGAAATCACTAGATGACCCTAGAAGCGACCAGAGCGATAGATGACTGAAGTTTGTATCGAGCTGAACTATCATGTCAGAACAGAGTACTACATTGTTGGTCCAAATTACTGCCTTAATTCTCGCTAAATGTTGACAGACCCATAACATATACGTTTACATGTAAATTACTGGGAAATTGGGAATTGTCGAGGCTTAACACAATTGACCTACTGCTGAGTCATTAGCTAGCTAGTCAAAGAACCTTTAGCCAAAAGGCTAACAGAAAAGTTCAGTGGATCTGGCTGAAGAAAAACACACCCGAGCTCTGTGTCTTCTACAGCGCGAGTGCTCCTTTAAACATAAAACATCAAAGAACACGTTCATAAATGATGATGAGCTTCTGGTATTGTGATTCTTTGCTTGTTCTGTAGGTTAGCAAGCTACCTAGCCTGGCTGGAGACATAACTAATGTATTTGTCTCTTATGAAACACAACCCCTTTCTAGAACATGTCTCGCTAAGATGAGGCTGCATGGCAAGGCCCTTTTAATACACGCAGATATTTGTATGAATCAAACGTCTATTTCCTGACTTAGTTTTTGTTTTTAAAATATTTTTGACATTTCTGGTCTCTATTTCGTGTTGATCACACCTGCTGAAGTGCCAGGTTAGTTTCTGCTATAATGACAGTTTCCATTCAGTCCCACTGTGACCTTCTGCACCTCTTCAGTTATTTACCACAAGGATAAAGTTGCTTTAAATATCTTCATCATAGCGGTCTACTTGCTTTATTCACAGTAGTATGTATTTAAGCTTGTCGTGCACATATTTTCAGCTTCTTGGCCAGTGTTTATTATTAGTTGGAAACATAAATCCTGTTATGAGAGAGAGCGGTTTTATTATGATTAGTTCATTGGATTAACATCAGTCTCTTGAGCTTTGTGTTTTCTGTTGTCTCGTAGGCACAGACAGCACTTTGTTGCTCTGCACACAGGGTACTTGCATTGGTCGCTGCTCGATGGAAAAAGTGTAACCATGTTCAGTTTTGAGGGAGATTTCAGGAGAACGCCCAAGGTGTCCCTTGGGGGTGCTAGCAGAAAAGTAAGTTTTCCATATGATATGATGGCTGAATTATCAAAGTGTCTAAATTCAGACTACTTTGTTCACACAAATGTGTCTAGTTCTGTGCATCACTACTTACGTCTGCAATGATTATTACTTGGGAAATGATGATATGGTATGTTTGTGAGTTTTTGGTGTAAAGGATTTTCACATATGGACTACGCGAATCTGGCAAAAATTGCTGTATCATTTTAATATTTGATCTATTTTGATATGCCTCACATATGTGTTTTGTACAGGAGGAAAAAGCGTCACTTCTTCATCGAACACAAGAAGAAAGAAGGAAAAGGGAGGTGAGAATCGTCCATTATGGTATTTTAAAGCGCTGTGTTTTATTGTAAAAATAGGACAGAAAAGTTCTAAATAATGTCTGAAACTTTGTATTATTGTGTTTATTTTCTTCTTAATGATGAGTCGCTTGTTGTATTCCTCGTGTGTAAGTAGTTTCGATCAGTGTCAGCTAAATGAATAAATGTAAAAGTGATGTTAGTTCTAAAAAAGCTTGGGTTGACTAATTGATCTAATGCACTAACATTCAGTAACAATTTCAAGTGTGTCTTGAGAGTAAAAATACTTTTTGCTACCATTGTACCCATGATGTGTACAGTATTTCTGCATAGTTGTATCTATTTTCATTTTAGAGCCCGAAATGAGGATATTAAACTTAAAGTTGCAAACAAATAGGAGATGATGATCTTGTCCTTAATATATGGTTTTACTCATCTTTGTTTTTTTTCCACAGGATGAGAGGAAAAGACTAAAAAATGCAGTCATCATTCAGTCATACATAAGGGGATACCAAGACAGAAAACAGCAAGTATGTGACATTGGTTTAAACTCTTACTTTCTTTAAACAGAGAGCCTGTTTGTATTTTTGTAGTTGATAGACTGTTTGTTAAATTCCTAATTATTCTTTCTTTTTCTTTTAGTATGCCATTCAGAGGGGCTGCTTTGACCGCTGTGTGTGTCAGTGCCAGTCAGGCTCTGGCCCTCAACTCACAGACAGTGCCATACTCGGCCAACTTGTTCGCCAGCTTCTCTTTTTTTACAGACTAAGAGAAGACCGACACAGAATGGTATGGACTGCAGGTTTAAAAATCTGTTATTGCCATATGAGGCTCAGTGAAGTTTTGTTATTTGCAATGTGGTTTGAAGAAAAAGAAGTTGGACAAATTGGTATTGTTATGGTGTCACTGACTTTATGAAGCCATGAAACCTCATTGTCATTTATGGATGTTATTGTCTTAACTGTGTAGATATGGATGTGTCAGAGTTTGGTAAAGCATCATGCTCAGTTCGTGAAGCTGCTGACGGGGCCAGAAAGACAGAGCTGCCTGTTTCAGATCAAGAGGATACTGGGGCACTGTTGCAGGTAAAATTAGATGTTCCTCAGATACCGCTTTGTGTGGTAGCATACCTAAAATAAATCCTTCTGGCAAAGTCACATGTAAACCTTTAGATCTTCTTGTTGGTTGGTTGCTAAGCATTTGCTCTGTCTGTTTAAGGTTATTGCAAGCATGTGAAGATGACAGTCTGAATGTGGCCGTCCCAATGCGGATGCTGGAGGTGTTTTTATCTGAGAGAACCTACTTGCCCTTTCTACAGGATGAAAACTGTGTCACTGCACTTATTGAACAAATATTGCACTATATGGTAGAGAAAGGTACAGCTTTTTGCCACGTTAGATTTATTTTCATCATGCATTAAGGTTAATAGATGAGTATATTCAGATAGAGAAAGTACGTAAGATTCTCTTTTTAATTTAGCTTAAGTTTGCATCTGTTATCTATCGTAATCATATTTCATTTTCTCTTTTAGGATACTACAAAACTCTGTATGTTTTAGTGAATCACAAGTTGCCATCGAGTCTAGAGTATAGTGATGCCCCTTCCATTCCACTGGCACAAATGCTGCTGGAACACACACTCAAGCCTCTGCACTTTACATACAGCTCCTGCCCCCCAGATACCAGGTACATATTCACATAGGTGCATACTGGGAAAAAAGTATTTTATACTATACATGTTGTGAAGAGCATTTAGTTTAAGCTGTTCAAGGAATGTCTTTGTTTTGGTGTGTGTGGTGCAAGGGTCCCACCCAGTAAAAGGCTGCACACTGACCACTTATTGCAGACTGTTAGCTTTATCCTTCCAGGGGACCAATGGACAGTAGTTCTCTCACTGCTGTGTTTACAGAGAGTAGTAAAATCCAGACAGACTCATTGACTCAACATGTAATGTTTACACAACATTTACCCTCTATTCTAACACTCTGAGTGACGAACACTACTGTTTTCTTTTCTTTTCTCTCTGAAGAACGACAGGAGCGCGAGAGAAGAAGCTTGTGCATATAGTCTCGTATTTGCCCTCTTTCTTTCGCTCTCTCTCTCTCTCTCTCTCTCTCTCTCTCACACACACACACACCACACACACACACACACACACACACACACACAGAGGCATGTAACCAGACAAACCATTGTTTCCTCCCAAAACCTTTTGATTTAAATGAACATTTTTCAAAAATATTGTTTTTAATAATGTACACTACTGTTCAGAAGTTTTAGGGGTTAATTGGTTTAATTCCAGTGTAGAATACATCAAATTGTGGTGGTGTCACTTCTATTTTTTTTTTACTTTGTGTCTATAAAGCAATGGTAAAATACATCCTTTAGAATTATTGAATTCCTGTAGTGTCACTTTGGGAAAATATGTAGTTATTTACTTTTTTAACCAGGAAGGTCCTGTTGAAATACAATATCTCTTCTACCAGGGACTCCTGGTCAAGATAGGCAGCAAAGGAGAAAGTTACAAAGAAATACATATCACCACACAACACAAACACAATTTTCTAAAAACAATACAAATCCTAGTCGGTTATTAAAAAATGTACACTGTTCTATATAAAATAAAATACTTAAAAAATATTTTTAAAGTCTTAAATATATATTTATATATATTTTTAAATATGTATGCTTTATGGCAACTAACAAGGTTCTTCTAGGTCAAAGCTCTCCTGTTGGCAAAAGAAGGTTGTGGAATTTGTTGTCTCATAGATGCACAAATAGCCAAAAGTGTGTGTATAAATGTGTGTGTATATATTGGGAAGTATATTAGTATTAAAATGGATATATTTATTGTGATATTTAGAAAAATGAATTAGGTAATGTCCTTACTGCAGACTGAAACATACAGTACAGTTACAATAAATAATAATAAATTCACAGGTTCTCAATCTTTTTTCTTCTTCTTTCATTCACAGGCAGTTTGTTTTTTCGGCCTTCACTGAGGAGTTCATTTCAGTGCCTTTCACTGAACAAATCTATAATTTCTTCGTGCCAGCTTTGTCAGACCCAAAACTAGCTTTCCCATTTCAGAACTTCCTTTGGTCACTTCAGGCCACCATAGCCTCCTCTGCCCAGGCTCGAGCTCAGGCTCCCTGGCTCTTTTACTTTGTGCTATTAGTTGGAGAATCAGGACTGGGTAAGCATTGTGCTTAAGAGCACTTTACAGTATCACTAATATACTGTGTGTTCACAAGGTGCCCGATCAGTGAATAAAACGATTTTGTCCATTTTGTTTGCATAGGTTCACTCTCAGAAGAAGGGTTGCTGTTGTACTTGAATGCGCTACAGACTCTGTTGCCATTGTTGCCAGTGACGGAGTGCAGCAGTAGAGCTGACATCAACACTGATTCAGAAGATGAGGAAGAAATTACCGTACAGCCTCCTGCTGCGCAGGTACACACACATTCTCTCTCTTATCCACGTCTTTGCACAAAAATGTTCAGAGAGCTTCATAGCATGTAATTTTGTTCTTTTTTTAAAGGATGGCAGTTGGATATCTGTGTATTATATAACAGAGGAGTGTGTACAGAAGTTGGACACCAAGCAGCAAACCAACGCTTTGCTAACATTAGTGTGGAGAGACTCGGCAAGTGAAGACATCTTCACCATGATGGCCTCCATCTGTCACACGCTGATGGTGCAACATCGTATGATGGTGCCCAGAGTCAGGTAAGATCATACATGCAATCAACCCATCCAAAAAATGAATCACCCAGGATAACTAATATAACTAGATTCACTGCCCAGTGCAGTCACTCTCTTACATCAAGATAAGTTAGGCATGATGGACCACTCTATAATTAATAAAAAGAGATGCGGTCAAGAAAGAGCTATAATCAGATGAGAATTGAATGCACTTGTATGTGTATAAAAAAATTCCCCAACATCAAACTGTCAGGTCTATGAGCAGTATTGTTTTTTGTTTTCCCACTTTTTTTTTTATGATAAAGCAACATTGCTAATGAAGCGATCAGGCGGTTAAGTCTCATCTTACTGTGTGTTTTTTTTTTTTAATTACCAGAGCAGTTTTAGTTTCTTGCCACTCATCAATTAGTGTAATGAGCTCTTCTCTCAATCACCTTTGCTTTATTTACTTCTGGTTCTGCAATGCTGACAAAATGAGAAAAGGATTTCAGCAGATAGAATGAAAGAAAGGAGGAAAGTGATGGAGAGAGATGGCATGAAAATATGAGGGAGAGAGATATCAGATAAAGCCACTGAGCTCTAAAAGGTGGTGTCAATCAACTAATCGGAACTAGTTTAAAGTTTTCACTCATGCAGTGTGCACCCTAGTCTGTACCTTTTACATTCTTAATCTCAAATAATTAAGAAAGTTGTATTGTGTATTAAAATCTTATCAGAAAGCAGTCTTCACAGTAGAGGAGGCAGCATTCACAAGCCCCTTACATCTTAGAAAAAAACATACCACTTTGAAAAAAAATGCCACTTTTTTTTTTAATATATTCTGGAAAAAAAGGGTCAACCTTTTCACACATTTTCTTTTTTTAGTAGGGGACTGTTTTTTAAAAAATTTTTAAAAGGGAGCTTTTCCAAAAAATCCTGCTAGCTAATGTTTCATTATACTACTTATAAATTATTTTAGGAGCTTACATTTTCTCTACAAATACTTATTTATTTATTTTATTAATGTTTGACATGTTAAACAATTTGGCTAATTTAAACATGTGGGGAAAAATACTTTTCTTAAAATTTAGTCTGTTTAACACACATATTATTGTCTAATTAAAATGCCTAAAAAATGACATGCCAAAATTAACCTATTTTTAAAACCGTTTAATATTTTTAATAGTTCTGTGAAAATATAGAGCAATCGGAAATAAATGAACGTATAACATATCCTATAAAGCACATTTCAAAGTTGATGTAACTCGAAATGGTTTCTGTAAGACACCTTAGACTTCCTTTATAATGTTTTGCATGTTCTGCTTTCAGGCCACGACTTCCCTACACATTCTTACCTTAACCTCAGCTTTAATCTTATTTTCTCCCTCAATTACTTCCAATTATGCTTTATTTATTCTTTCACCCCTTGACACAAAACAAGCAACCACCAGAGCGATTTCTCACACCCCGGTGTGATGGCTGTTAGGTTTAACGCGACCTTAACATGGTCTCTAATTTGTGATAGCAGCACTGCTTCTACGGTCAAGCAATTGTGGCCGTGCTACATTGTCTCGCTGGCTGTCATTAACTTAAATGGAGCCCCCACAGGAACCACTGGTCTGTTTATGACCCTGAAGCAGACTGCTAGTTTACTAATGGAAGGTGCCTCACCTAAATAAAGCTTAATGGCTCATTTAATCTTTCCTGTGGTCACATACAAAGACTAGAAATTCCAGCTCACTGGGTTGTTTATCTGTTTTTCTATTTTATGAGTCCTGCTGGAAATTTGGGATGTTTAGGTTTTATGGGCAGGAGATGTGGTTATTTGAACATTTAGTGATGAGCATAGTTCCTGTAGCACCTTTGACTAAAAGTGTTGGTGAGTTATGTTCAGTAAGGGTATTGTGTGTTTATTAATCTACATAATGTTTGGTGGGATCAACTATTGTACTTAAATATCTATATTCTTTCTATCTCTTTTTTGTCTTTTCCAGGCTTTTGTACAGTTTAGCCTTCAACGCTCGCTTTCTTAGACACCTATGGCATTTAATCACATCTATGAAGACTAAAATAATCACAGGGTGAGATTTCTACATTGGGTTTTATTTTTATTTTTATGTGTACTTCTTTAATATAATATTAATGATATTAACCATTTTTCTTTTGCCCTCTCTTTATTCTCCCTGTCTTTTGTGTAGCTCTATGGTTCCCTTGTTGCAGGTGATGTCTCGAGGTTCTCCAATGTCTCTGGAGGACGCCAACAGGATCATCCCTCTCTTCTATCTCTTCAGTTCACTCTTCAGTCATTCGCTCATCTCTGTGCATGACAGCGAGTTCTTTGGCTCAGCAGATGGTATTAACATCTATTCTGCAAATATGTACAAATTACTGTATCATAATATATTGAAGTATTTAATAGAACACATTAAAACACATCAGGTCATTTCGTTATTTCACCTTCTTTTTATTGTGGTCTTGTTAATTCTACAGCACTCCTGAAATTTTAGTTTTTCATTGCTAACTTTTTTTGAAAAGTGAATGTTACTAATGAATGTTTCTCATTGCTCGGCAGGCCAGAGCCAGTCGTCGATGATGCCCTTCTCTCTGGCGGAGTTGGTGACATTGTCTCGGTGTTTGCGGGACGCGTGTCTGGGAATCATTAAGCTGGCCTATCCTGAGACTAAGACCGAGCACAAAGAGGAGTATGTAGCGGCATTTCGTAGTGTCGGGGTGAAAACTAACAGCCAAGTTCAGCAGCACATTCAAGCTCAGCAGAAACGATGGGTCCAGCTCTTTAAGGTGATTCACTCTATATCTACATCTCACACTCTTATCTCCTAGCTGATATTAATGGCAAATTCACTTTCATAAGGTGTTGTAGTTGAAAGGGATTAAACATTACCAGTACTGAGAAGATTCTCACTAGTATGAATTCCACATTTGTTAGCACTGATAATATCTTTAGTGCATGGTGGGCGTTACTTTTAACCAGTTGCTGTATTAGCAGTGCTAACAACGTCTTTGATGACCTAATTAAATGAGCTGACAATTAATGAGGCGAATAGTCTCAGCATCTGTTAGGGCCATCAGTGCTGATTAGCCAGGCAGGAAGACCACTCACTCGGGAAATTAATAGGTTGTTTGCCAAGTCTAAGTGAGCTGAACAACGGCGTTAGGATATTAGTCAGCTGTCTTCACTCTCTTGTCTTCTTCCGTCATCCTCTTCCTCGTCTTCTTACTCATTATTTATGTGTACAGGATGACCTGATCTCCTGCTTGCTGTTGACAGCTCATTGACCTACTTTTGTCCTTTCATTTAACTAAAAATCTTTTCAATAGATTTGTAGAGCTTTTCAACATTGACAGCAATTTATTTGATTATACAATACATATCAGAGTACATATGTTTCTCCAGGAGATTGTTAACATCTGCAACTTTAAAAAGAATGTTCCCCTTTAATGAAAGACATCATTACTAGGTTTTACACTTTACTCCAAACTGTGATCAGTGCACTCAAAACAGTTCACAGTTCAGTTCACAGCTGTCAGTATAGACTTAAAAAAAAAAAGTTCAAAACCAATTGTTTTTCCACTATTGGTTATATCGTGTATTCATCAAAATACACACACAAGTATGCAGACTTCACAATACATTTTCAAAACCTATTGTTCAGGTTCATGTGGCTGATAATTGTTAAGATCATCGGTCTTAGTTTGGAGAAATGTGTAAAATGAACTGAGATAAAAATGTAATATACAAAATAATAATAAACAAACAAATAAAAAAAGTAGTTATAGTTTTAAAGCAGTGCAGCAGTAAAAGGCTTTTTTAATTCTCAGGAATTCCAGTTTGTTTTGGAACCTGCCACATTTTCTCCCTTAGTTCAGTTTAAGCATATATGAATACAGCAATCATGCTCTGATTCGAGCCAAAATAATCAGTCTCCGATAGAAAAACTCTTGGATCAGCTTGGTGGTGGTGAGTAAGCAATCTAACCCCACAGACCAATGAACCAAACTGTATCATAATTCATAACATGAAAAAAACAGCATTCTAATTCTCTGTGTGAGCACATTAATTGTCGCAGTAGAAAACCGAAGATGACCAGGTGAAATGCAAGAATGCTTTCCCAACGAAGCCTTAATTCTTGCTATAATAAATTATATACATTTTGTATATGTGTGTAGCTAGCTAACTTGGTGTTGGGCGATATGCTCAATTGTCATATCATCCTATCGTCAGCCTGTGAGATCGCGATACATGATATTATCATACTAATTTATTTAATTATTTGTTTACTTAGTTTCATTGCTGGAAAGTGAACCAATTCCAGCGTAAGGCCAAAAGCAGCCTAATGTTTTTAATATAACTGAATTTGTATTTAACATGATAACAATTTAATAGAAACGTTGTAAGTTATTAATCATAAGGCTTACATTTCCTCAGTTATTAAAAAAACAGCTTTAGAAAATGAGCAAAGAACATTTACATCACCAAACAACATCATAACTGACTTCAGTCTAGTGCGAGTTTATGCACTTTAAAAAACACTCCCGTTACAATCAGTGAAGCTGTCTACATTGTATGATGAATAAATCTCTTACATTACATACTTGCATTGCATGTACATCTGCACTTTGTTGTTTAAGATGAGAGAATTCACAAGTCAGAATTCAGTCAGCGCGCGCTGAACAACAAAACTCCGCTGTTTCAGCGATGACTCATCTGAACGCTTCTGATTGGCCGTTGCATTCATAAGCGCAACATAATCGTGTGATTGGTTATAACGTGCAACACTGTAAAAATGTTCAACTTGAGTGGAATCCCATAACATAAACAGTTGCACTCTGACCAATGGGAAGGCAGTTTTACTCGCATGTAACCAGCATAAACACTTTTTGGTGCACTTTGACAGTTTGCCTTTGTTAAAGGGAACCATCCCAAGGAGAGAATGCAACATTGCAACAATTTCCCTGTTTTGGAACAAAGCAAACATTCTAAAGGATTTAAGATTTTATTTTATTTAATTTTTTTAAGTTTGTACTATTCCAGCAAGCGTCTGAGTGAATCACTGTAAGTGACAGATCATTGTTTGGGTTCCACTAGTCGAGTCAGTATGGCATACAAAAGGCTCCACAAAAGATGGTGGAAAACGCCTCCTGTCAGCTAAAACGACCCATTAAAGAAGTACAAGCAGGAGAAACGCATTTCCCAAATTGAATGTGCAATTTACAGTCAGCTCTAACGCTGTTGACCCCTCACACACTAATGTTTGCCTCCAGCCATGGGCCGTCCCTCCGGATGTTTTATCACTCCTATTGTCGAGCTATCTATTTAATTGAAAGAAGTTAATTGAATGAAAATGATCAACTAAGCTTGTATTAATATTGCTAATGGAACTTTCTTCTTGGCCGTGTTTGGAGAGGGATGTCACCGCGGGAGTTTTGGAGAGACCCATTAAGGCCTGCACTTAACCCGATGGACTAATTAACCAATACTTATTCATTCCACTTAGACAGGAAGAGCCTTCGGACCCCCTGCCCCACAAACCCACTAGCAACAGAGTTTTGCACTTGCTGTTATTACGGACTCTCTGGCGTTAGCATGTCTTGGTTAGAGATTGATAGGCATTCTCTAGAAATGGCCAGCCAGACGTTTGTTAGACACTGTAATCGGAGAAGAAAAAGCTTTAGTATTAAACAGAAGTGTGGATAAATGAATTTGGATGAAGTTGGCTGACATTATGGTTGAATTACCCAGTGTTTAAAGAGAATGAAGACATTTAGTGAATTGTAATATTTATTTATTTTCAGCACAAGTGAGTATCTGTGTATTTGTGTCAGCAAATTACACACTGATTAGTTGTGCTGGCTGAACAATGAAAGTTTGTCTGTCTGCACCTTCTCCATTATATAAGCTAAGCAATTACCTATTAAAGAAATGGGATTACATGGGGCAAATAGTTTTATGTGCTTGCAAAACTGTTAATGACTAAATCATAATGTTTTTGATAACATTTTTAGTAGCTTAATATTTTAAATTGCTTTTAAAATTGAAATTAGTTCATTTATATGCGTGAATGAACGTTGGGCTGAGCATTAGTTTTTTTTTATACTTTTTCTTTTATAAAGGTGATTACCAACCTTGTGAAAATGCTGAAAGCCCGAGATATTCGAAGACCGTTCTGTCCATCGGGTCATTGGCTGTCTGAGGAGGTCAACATCAGAGCAGACAAGGTAAAATTAATTTGCTGATCATATGATTAAAACCTACTAAAACAGAATTAATAGTTTTGCTGTCAAGTGTCAGCAATTTATTTTGATAAAAAAAATTGTAAAAATCCAATGCAAACTAGACAAGTATGGATGGGTTTCTAAAACAATAAGTTCAAATGTGTATATGTGCAGGATCACCAATAGCTTGTAGTCATCTAACTTGCTTTTTTATAATAATATTTGTTTGTAGGTGACTCAGCTCTATGTGCCCTCTGCAAGACATGTGTGGAGAACCAGGAGAATGGGACGCATCGGACCGCTTCAGTCCACATTAGATGGTAAGACTTATCCATATGAGAACAACCTCAACTGAAGTGTAGTGGAAAACACACATGCACACACACACATTCACAAAAACAAGAAGTAATAATGACAGCCAGTCAAGCAATTTCATTCCAAAGCAAGTCAGAATACTCGTGAGGGTGTTGACGCTAACTAGTACCAGTGTTTCTGGTCTTTTCCATGCCACCCTGGTGCATATGTGCTTAAAAATTTAATTAGCCTAAGGCTGGACACATCTGGCTGCCTGTTTGTCCGGACCTTTTTCATTTCCCTAAATGCACTTGCGAGGTAGTGACGAATGGCTCCTGTATTGACCATGCTGTGCCATATTTCTCCACCAAGATGGCCCCTTGATGGCTGGTTTGTGGAGAAATAGAGAGAGGACTGACTAATTGAGTAGAATCATTCCACCATGCAAGCAACGTATTAGATGAACGACGCTTCTCATCTGCTGCTACGGCAGTTTTTTTTCCTGCGGTCAAAACGTTTGTAGGACGGAGTTTTAATACAAAACAAACGTCCCTGTAATGGAGGGAGAGGACAGGTGGATGGGCAAATCACTGCTGAGTTAATTAAAAGTGCGTGGCGGGAAAGACAGAGGGGGATTGAGTGATCTTTAATGGGATGCTTTGTAAATACTGCATTCAGCAAGGCTGGTAGTAGACCTCACTCAAGGTTGTGCAAGTGTACAGATGCAAATTAAGTGGGTCTTTTGCAGCTGACATCTAGTTTCTTATGTTTACCAAGGACCCATTAATTTGATCAAAAATACAGGAAAGAAAATACTAATATTGGGAAATGTTATTATTACTATTTAAAATAACAGTTTTCTGTGTTAATGTATTTACAAATGTAATTTATTCATGTGATGGCAAAGCTGAATTTTCTGCAGCCATGACTCCAGTCTTCAGTGTCACATGATCCTTTAGAAATTATTCTAATATGCTGATTTGCTGCTCAATAAACATTTCTTAGTATTGACAATATTGAAAAGAGTTGTGCAAATTGTGCAGTTTTTAGTGGATGCTTTAATATATTTTTTTCAGTATTCTTTGTTGAATAGAAGGTTCAGAAGAAAACTGAAATCTTTTGTAACATTAAAAATGTATTTACTGTTTCTTTTAATGTGTCCTTCCTTTTATTAATTTCATTTCTGGTTAAAAATCTTACCGCAAACTTTAAAACGGTAGTGTATAATTGTAATTTTTTATTAGAGTGCTAATATAATGGCATGTTAAGGTGGGGAGGAATTTGGGTTTACTGGTAGTATATTTGTATGGATGATGAATAGAGAACTTTAGAGATTGACTGTCGACAGGATAGATGAAGATGGAGGCAGATGAATTCTGTGCTTTTTGAGTGAATTGCTTGTTGCTGTTGTCTTTTGTCATAAATTAAAGAGCAGATTGATAAATTATTGTATAGATTTCTAAAGGGGAAAAAACAGAGTATTGGGTGTTTTCATTATATTATTATTATATTAATTAATATATATTTTTCAGTATTCTTTGTTGAATAGAAGGTTCAGAAGAAAACTGAAATCTTTTGTAACATTAAAAATGTATTTACTGTTTCTTTTAATGTGTCCTTCCTTTTATAAATAGAAGTATTAATTTCATTTCTGGTTAAAAATCTTACCGCGAACTTTAAAACGGTAGTGTATAATTGTAATTTTTTATTAGAGTGCTAATATAATGGCATGTTAAGGTGGGGAGGAATTTGGGTTTACTGGTAGTATATTTGTATGGATGATGAATAGAGAACTTTAGAGATTGACTGTCGACAGGATAGATGAAGATGGAGGCAGATGAATTCTGTGCTTTTTGAGTGAATTGCTTGTTGCTGTTGTCTTTTGTCATAAATTAAAGAGCAGATTGATAAATTATTGTATAGATTTCTAAAGGGGAAAAAACAGAGTATTGGGTGTTTTCATTATATTTGTAGATGTTTATTTTATTTTTGCCATTTTCATTCTTTACGCATTTACATGCATAGGTGCGAGGGCAAGAAGTGACAAGGGAAATGACGCAAGAAATATCTTGCATCACCCGCATTGAACATATCAGTAGATCTTTGTTGAGGATATTTGGCTTTAGAGATGTTGTAGTTTTGAAAAGAGATATAGGTTAAAAGATTACTTTTAAGAATAAAGGTTTACAGAAATTGTTTTTGTGTTCCTCACAGTTGGACTGGAGCCTCCACCGTTGTCAGTATCAGAGGAGAGACATTTGGCAATCCTCACCGAACTTCCGTTTGTTGTGCCCTTTGAAGAGAGAGTGAAGGTAAGACAGCCATCACTGGTATGGTATGGTGTGGAGTGTTTTGTGCACAACACTTCAAAAATTCAAATTTCAGTCATCTGTGAATGAAAAAGAAGGTTAATAATTGTAATTAGGTGATGACATTGTTTTGTGCTTTAGATATGAAATGCAAGTGAAAATCTAAAGGGAATACATGCCTAGATTCTGATGTTAAATGATGTTATTCAGCTAAACTTTGTTCATTCTGCTTTTAGATCTTTCAGAAGTTGATCTATGCTGATAAGCATGAAGTGCAAGGAGAGGGCCCTTTTTTGGATGGCGTTAATATCACCATTCGACGGAACTACATCTATGAAGATGCTTACGACAAATTATCCCCCGAGAATGGTAAACAAGGCAAACCGATCCCTTCTGACATGCTGAAAACTCTTAATAAAAAGCATTTAGCAAAACGAGTGTGGCTTTCTTAGACACGGAGAAAAAGACATTAACCTTGCTTAGGAATTAGATGCAGTAATTCATAGCAGCTGTCAACAAAAGCTGTTTAGATGATTTAGGGCAAGCCGTCTTGAGTGTTAGAACTCGCCTCAGGTCTCTTAGAAAGTCTCTTTAGTTGTATAGCGTCAGACTTTTATAGATAACAAGGAAAAGTTTCTGACATTTGGATTTATTTGATTTTTAAAACTTTTTGGCAAATATTTTTTTCTGACTGAATTGTGGAACATGCTAAATATATTTGTTTATTTCCATTTCAGAGCCTGATCTTAAGAAGAGGATCAGGGTTCATTTGCTCAATGCACATGGGCTAGATGAAGCTGGCATTGATGGAGGAGGAATATTCAGAGAGTTCTTGAATGAGCTGTTGAAGTCAGGCTTTAATCCTAACCAAGGCTTCTTCAAGACAACTAATGAAGGTCTTCTCTATCCGAGTCCCACTGCAGAGATGCTTGTGGGAGAATCCTTTACCCGGCATTACTACTTCCTTGGCAGGATACTGGGAAAGGTAAGACAAGTATTATTTGATGTATTGCACTACACTGTACCATTTTTATCTCTTCACACACCACAGGTCATCACAGAATCCATTTAATTTCCCGCTACACCTGTTTTCTATTTATTTAAATTATTTTACTGCAAATTAATTATTTGATAACTCTTGCAGTGGCTTATCTTTGGATTTTCTCCTAGTTGTCTGATTTGTCTTTTATGGCTCGTTTCCACTGAGCGGTTCGGTACAGTACGGTACGCAATTATTTCCGTTTCCACTGTCAGAAGTTGTGAATGGTATCAAAATAGCAAACCGTACCACCTTTTTGGTACCCTTCCGTTGGGGTACCTACCACAGCAAAGGGTACCAAAAGGGTGGGGCTAAACTCACCGCAGAACGTTGATTGGTTGACTAGAATCGGCACTTTTGCGTGATACAAGGGGATAAAGCTTCTCCTTCACACGTTCCGCTCTGCTGTCCATGAATGTTGGGCTTATTTACATCAGAGTGCGCAAACACACAAAAATATAACTGTATTTTATCATTTTCACACAGACAATAGCCATTTCTCAATATGCGTTCTTGTCTGTTTTTGTGGACTTGTGAAACGTCATTGCCCAAAAACCCACAAAATTTTCTAAATATTACTGTTATTGTGTCATGAAATGTAGTTTTAAGAGTTTTTCAGGCGAGAATGTAATTGTTTAAAACTCAAATCTGCTGTTTATTTATAACGATAGTGCCTATTTGAAAATTTGCTATGCCGATTTCAGAGCTCCAGGTGATCAGCGTGTTCTCAGTGCTCATGTATCTGCATAGAGCAGCCTTAGCTCAGCTAGTCCTTCCGACATTTGCCGCTGACTCTGATGTCTCTGTAGTGATTAAACACGAGATACAATTCGTTTTGGGTTGGCTATATTTAACAGGCATTTGTGGTCTCATGAATCTATTATTTGTTCCTGGTCATATCGTTTTGGCTGAGCACAAAGTTATGTTTAACTTTATATATTTAATTTGAACTTTACTGTAGTGCTGGGCGGTATGACCAAAAATGTATATCATAGTATTTTCAAAATTATACCGGTTTCACGGTACATGACGGTATTTTATTTCGTGCATGACCGGGTGTTAACCATATTTTCTATTGATTGAGAGAGGAAATACTGCAGTATATTGACTTAGAATGCCCTATTTTACTGTCATGATGAGTGAATATTGTCAAAAAAATACCACACTAAATAGTGACTAAACACGACCCCTTTTATTACATGTTAACCAGGAGTCACTCTCATTTATAATCGCGGCATCGTCATAAAGATGTTTGCGGTTCCTATGCGGTTGTTTTGGCTATATTACTTTTTTGTCTCATGCAGCGCACTGCCTGTGTCTGAGTAACAAACTAAAAAAAAAATGTGCCTGTGATATTAACAGACGAACTACGCTCATATTTATAATTCCAAACAATCAGTAAGTGACAGGTGCTAGGAAACGCTGTTTTGTACAAATTTATTGACGAGTCGGCTGCGGTGCGGCCAACTGAATGCGCTGCTTCTCTACCGCTCACTGCACAGAACAGACGCAGAGAGAGGCGACACTTCTCTGGGAAAGTCAGACCTCGCGTTCGCTGGACAGCACTGGCAAAATCTTCCAACTGAACCATAGCTAAGGTTTATCCAAAAACAATCACTAGGTTTGTCAGTATGAATATTCTATGGAAAAAAAATGCTAAAAGGGTCTGAAAGTTGCTAAATCTAGTGCTAAAGTCGCGCTCGTGTGTGTGAGACGCGGGAGCTGATGGCAGGGGGCGGTGGATATTTGTGGCGGTCAATGTGGATATTGTGGATGAGTTCATCTGTCATCACATTCTATTAGTTCTACAGCTTCAGTTTCAACTTTCACTCTTAGTAACACATACAGCTGTTCCCTCACCACAGTGCAACAGTGAAAAGGGACCCCCTTTCAAACAGCGACATATTGCGGTATTTTAAAAATTCATATCATAACAAAAATAAACACCGGTATTCGGTATGAACCGGTGTACGGCCCAGCACTAGTACAGCGCTGACTTTGTAGCATACGTTTTACTGAACTATTTGCTTTTGTCTTTATTTCTTCTTATATAAGCCTCTTATACTTTGTACTTTTATAATGGCTATTATTGTTCATTAAAACTGACATTTAACAAAAAGAGGCAAAGTTGTGCTTATTGTCGCATTTCATCGTTGATCGCTACTTTCCGGCATACACCACGCCTACCAAGTAAGGGTACTATTGGCAGTGGAAACGCAAGCCTGATCAGGGTTACCCGTACCGAATCGTACTGAACTGTACTGTACTGCTCAGTGGAAACGAGCCATTACTCACATACACGCTCAAACACAAACAGGGTCATTTAGATCAATGCTGAAGGTCAAAGGTCAGGTTCAATCAGTGGTCTCAGGCTGAGTAGCTTAGTTACCATCATAAATCCAATCCATTTGGTTTACGAGGTCACTGCAGTTTAAAGTCAAGTTTATTTGTGGCCTTTTGATCCAAATAATTTTTCCTTTATCTGGGTTTACTTTTGCAAGAACATTTTGTAAATGACATGTAGGAAACCTCCATTAAAACATTAGAAATGTTTGGCTGCACGTAAATCACACTACTTTGTCTAATCGTATCAGTTCTTAAAGTAGTTTTGTAACTTTTATGTAGCTTCAAAAATTAATTCAAAAAATTGACAGTGTCCAAGAATTTTCAGAATCTATACATACAGCAGCATTATGTGGTTAATTAAAAGGGTTAACAACGTGTGAAAAATGTTGTACAATAACACCATTTTGAGAAGTCTTCTGATTATCCTAATTTTGCCCTGTGTTTTCTATAATGGCTACACCTTGAGGCACAATTTATTGTCGCTATTGTTTTGGCCATCTCTTTTGTGTGTCCACTAGCTGGTATTTATTAGCCGCTAATGTTTTTAAAGTTTCATTAATGCGTATGCCCAGGATTGTTTATCGCAAAGCACATTGACTGGGGGAAGGGTAGATGAATTACCTCATGCCAAGAAGCTCGCTGCTCAATTAGGCTACTCCATTAGCCCATGATTCCACTTCTCTGTTTGTGTAGCCATCGCATTTGGCCGTGGACGCTAAATCAGCAAGCACCATAAATAACAGGCTCCGTGCCGCTGGTAATAGAGTTTTGATCTGTTTTACAGTCACAGGCATCAACACCACTTGTGAAGAGGCAATTCAGGCCACTTATTAGAGCTATAATGAACACACACACATACGCACACCTTGTGCGATGGAAGGGACATAACTGAGCTCCTGCCCTGAGGAATGGCTGGCCCCGCCCCCCTACTTTCCTGATCTTATTCCATTCAATTGCCCCCACTCCGTAGTAATGGGCAAAGCAATTAAGGTGATGAGATTAATTTGAGTTTGACTTTCAATTAACCCTCCTTCTCTCTCCATAAATATGTGAAGGAGTGGCAGACTGAGTGGGATATTGATATTTGTTTAGTGCTTTTATAAAGACGACCTGTATAGATTACAATTGCGTCACTGTTGCTGTTTGGCTGGGCCCACCGAAGACACACAGAAACACAGAAAAACTCGATTTTACTTTCTGTGATGTATAGCACTTTTTTTTGCAAATTGTGCTGATTTGTCACCAAGGTAATGTTATATAGCTGGCTTTGGTTGAAGATTTTCTCTGAACCTCTCAGGAGTGTTTTATATATTGTATACCATCGTTTTAGAAAAAGTTTTAATGTGAAAGAGGAAAACTATAAATATTTCTGGCAAAATAAAATCTTTTTTGGTTGTGGGGTTGGGGAAGAAAATACAGACTTGATACTTGATAATCTATACTTTTTGCTCATTGAATAGAGTTTAGGCATCATTGAAAATGCAGATTTTGTGTGCACCTGTTAACCAGTGCTTTACACAGAATTAAATCCCCAGTCATTGACACGTATGACACATCACACATTAGCCATATTTGCAATATTAAATATTTTGGCTAATTTGATTTTGCTTTCAGATACCTTTAAGAAGTGTAGTACTCTCAGCTCTTTTTAACATACAATTCTAGTTTTCCATTCTATTTTGATACTTTTTTGCTATTTGGTTTTATTATTTGTTTTTCATGATTGCTTTTATGATGTTTATAATACCATTTAGTCTTACTATTGATATATTTAATCTACAGTCTTAAGATGTTTACCAGGTTTGTGACAAATAAAATCTTGAATTTGAACACGAGTAGTTGCTATTACATATTAGCATGTAGACATCATGGGCTGGGTGCATTTATAGATCATGATGTAGAAGAAAACCATGCTTTGACAACATTCAAATGGATACTTGGGGAAAAAAATAATTTTATTAAAGTATCGAGACATGCTTACAGCCATTCAAGCTTTGAAGCCACTTGTATAGAATTACCCCCTGTTGAATTATTTTCACACGAATACTTCTGCAGTCTGCTCATACCCTCAAATACAAACTGAGTCACAAATACCACGTGTTCTGCAGTTCAACAAGCAGTGCTTAACTGTCCCTCTCCAAAGGGCAACAGAGAGGAAAGAGAAGGTCAGAACTCCTGATTGATGGCAAGTGTGTTAAATTTTTATTGATTCTTAATGCTGTAAATTTACAAATTTATTTGGCAGAAACAGAAGGCAGCTGCTAAGTTGTTGCCGTTTACTCTCCTGATGGTGACACAATTTGCATTAATTGCGTTGCCACTGCACTCACTTATATTAAAAGGCCCGGCCATTCATTAATCCTTTTTATCCTAAGTCATTTTGGCACAATTTCTGGCAATAAACACCCATAAATAACTTAAAGGTTTGAAAAATAGTCTGCGTCGTGCCTCTATCCTTATTGCGGCTTCTTCTCAGGAGCGACGTTATTGATAGGTTTCAGGAGGGTGCAGCACATATGTTCCCACAACAGTGCTTGTGGGAAGAATGTTGCTAAGTGGATTATTTTGCATAAAAAATGTCCAATGTTTGAAGTCACACAATTAACCTGTGTTTAGAAAATGCTCTGATTTACAGCCTCTGTGTGTGTTTTAGATTGCATGCATTATGGAGATTTGGGAAATTTATAATCCATTTAGCTTATGTGGTCAAGGGATTTTAGTGTAATCATTTATTCAAGGCCTGTATATTTTAATGTCCTCAGATATGGTCTTTTTAGGACTATTGCGGTACTTTAGCTTTTATGACTCACCATCCTTGTGCTTCTTAATGAAACAACAGGTTAAGGATAGAGTTGATGTTTTTCAAGTTTGAGCTTCTTCAATTGAATGTGTTAGAATTCGAGACAGATTAGTCCACAGGATAAAGATACGATTTTGTCAATTACGTAGCTCATATTGGCTTGGCTGCACATTGAACTCCTGGAGGTTGTCTTTAGTTAAATATCTCTCTTTCTTCTGTCCCCCAGGCGCTGTATGAAAACATGCTAGTGGAATTGCCATTTGCAAGTTTCTTCCTGTCCAAGCTCTTAGGCACCAGTGCAGAGGTGGACATCCACCATCTGGCCTCTCTAGACCCAGAGATGTACCGAAACCTGCTTTTCCTCAAGAGCTATGAAGGTGATGTGGAAGACCTCGGCCTTAACTTCACCGTGGTTAACAATGATCTTGGAGAGGCCCAGGTGAACAGCACATCTTTTTTTTTTTTTTCTGTGCTCTTTTGCTTGTTTTTTGGGTTT
>NW_015505315.1:786372-799991 GCF_001515645.1 Sinocyclocheilus grahami | reverse complement strand
TTTTTTTTTTTTTCTGTGCTCTTTTGCTTGTCTTTTGTGTCTCCTCTCTCCCTCTCTTGTTCTCTGGCATTGTTAATGATTGATCTAACTGTTGTTAGTCTTGGCTGATGGAGATAAAGCACGTCTCTGTCTAGATCTCTCTGAAAGAACTTCTCTGTTGACCAGCTCGAACATACCTGCTGGGAGAAAACTGTCTAGCATAGTATTAGAGCTAATCATCCCGCATGATATCTAGCATTGCCACTCCTTACCACCTTACACAGTATATATAATATAAAAAATTCTAAATAAAAAAATTCATGATTAAAAAATTAAATAAAACTATGCCAGAATGGGTAACAGGGTGGTAGATTTAGCCTAAATAGTCATTTAAATAATAGATGTTATTGATAAACTTGTATTTCCCATTAATAAAACAAATGTTTTTGATGACTTTTTCTTAAAATAACTGGGGTAACCGAGTAAAAGTAAACCTTTATTTACTTTCCCCTTCATTAAGGCACCAGTCACGTCATGTCACGTCACTACATTAGCGAGGTAAAGGGTGTCCGTGTGCACTCATTTCCTCTGTGTTCCTCAATTGCCTTCAGCACTTTCCTCTGCAGCTGTACTGTTCCACTTTCAACAAGGAATTAAATCCTCACTGAACCCAGGGTGATGGTGCCTGTCACACTTCCATCTATTTGTGTCTTTTTCCAGGTGGTCGAGCTCAAACCAGGGGGAAAGGACATCCCGGTAACCACAGCCAACAGTATAGCCTACATCCATTTAGTGGCCGATTACCGTCTGAACAAACAGATCCGAGCACACTGCCTGGCCTTTCGACAGGGCCTGGCCAACGTGGTCAACCTGGAGTGGCTGCGCATGTTTGATCAGCAGGAAATTCAGGTAGCAGCACACACACATACTTTACACTGAAAATGCGAGAAAAGGCACATCTGTCTAGATGCACACAATCAGTCATGGGTCAGTAAAGATTATTAATAACAAGATGAGCAGATATTATTGACCGATATTATCACACTGCCTGTCTTTTCTTTACTCCCTACTTTAAACATTGCTATTTGTGTTCATTAATTAAATGTAAACAACTTAAGTCCATCTGTATTTACAGGTACTGATTTCTGGTGCACTTGTGCCCATCTGTCTGGAAGACCTGAAGAGATTTACTAACTACTCAGGTACTGCAAGAACACCCATCACACTTTTTATTAGTCACTTCATTTTTTATTTTAGATTTAGCTTGATTTAAGAGCCTTTGTCTTTTTTCTTCCAGAGAAGTCAGGTTGCTATATTGTTTTGTATTCTGTATTTACTAGTAAGTGAGAGCAAAAACACGCACTGGTCAAATGTGAATTTATAGTTTATTAATTAGTAATAGTAATAGTAGATTTTTTGTTTTTGATTTATATTGTTTTTATTTGGTACCGCCCATAAAGACTGGATAACACTACACAGCTTTTACCCAGATTTGAGCTTGATTTGCAGTATGTCAGTCTGTAGATTTTGAGCACTTGACAGATTTCACAGAATATCATGTAGTGTATATTGTGCACAGATAGGTTTTTTTTTTTTTTTTTTCAAACTTTTTTTCATTTACATTTATATTTAATCATTTCGCAGACGCTTTTATCCAAAGCGACTTACAACTGGGGATTACATAAAGTGATTCTTCTTAAAGAGGCAAACAGACACAGGAAGTGCTCATAATGCCAATTTTCAGGCATTTGTTCAAATAAAGTACAAGCTAGAAAGGGAAGGAATAAATAAAGAGAAAGACAAAGTTCTTTTTTTTTTAAATTTAAGATGAAGTCAAGTAGCGCCGAAAGAGATGAGTTTTCAGCTGTCGCATGAAAATTGTCAGGGATTCAGCATTCCGGATAAGGGTGGGAAGATCATTCCACCAGCCAGGAATGGTGAACGAGAATGTTCTGGAAAGTGATTTTGAGCCTCTCTGTGATGGTACCACGAGGCGTCGCTCACTAGCGGATCTCAGACTTCTGCAGGGGATGTAGATTCGTAAGAGTGAGTGGAAGTAGGCGGGTGCTGAGCCTGTGGCTGTTCTATATGCAAGCATCAATGTAACTTGAACTTGATGCGAGCCGCAACCGGTAGCCAGTGCAAGGAGATAAAGAGAGCTCGTTTGGGCTCGTTGAAGACCAGTCGTGCCGCTGCATTTTCCATGTTTGATGTTTTGCACAAATTTTAGAACACATTGTTTTCATTTCTTATGCACCTCCTAGCAGTGAGGTGTATGTTTCTGCATGAGTTTGTTGTGTTTAGAACGACTTAACAGTTTCATACTATGTGATCCTCAGTCAGTTGTTTACTGTATGATGCCTAGTTTTTTCAAAGGTGGCAAGTTTATGATGCCTAGTATTTCAAAAGTTGTTCAGATTTTAAAAGTTGTGTAGTGTATTCCAGCCTTAAGTGTTAACTTAAATGACTCAACTTTTCTTCTACTTAAAACAGGGTGTAGTAAAAATGGTTTCAAATTTTAGATCCATGTTTTGAAGTAAAGCACATAGCAGACATGCCGTATTCATAAGGGTTTAGTTACGCAGGACTTAGACTTTTAGTTCCTGCATTATATTCTTAACCTTTTTGTTTTTCTCAACTGTTGCTGCATTACTCAGGTGGTTATTCAGCCAATCATCCAGTGATCAAAATTTTCTGGGATGTGGTGGAGAGCTTCAGCGATGAGGAGAAACGCAAGCTGCTCAAGTTTGTTACAAGCTGCTCACGACCTCCGCTCTTAGGCTTCAAGGTCAGTGAGGGCCAAAACCCTCTGAAAATATGAATTTAATGAATTAACTTTTGGCATGTAGAAGACATCTGACGCTCTGTTTTGTTGTGTCTGAACTCTTGAAATACAAGTTAATGATTCATCTGAGATTGTATGTTGCCTTAGATGGGTTCACTGGAAAAGTGAAATGTACAGACATGACCCAACTCGGCTGCATCGATATGACTTGCACCTCTGTTATCACAAATGGAGTTCAGCTGAAGTTCATGCCAACCCACACCTGCTGATGATTTTGTCCCATTTTCTACATTTGTATTCAATAAAGTTATCAGGATCCCCACCGCAAAGAATTTTACTCGCTGTAAGGTGTGCCTCCTTAACGGAGAAATAATGAAGTGCACAGAATATGTTTTGTCGCAGTATATCGTCATTAATTTACGCAAGGCTGTATGAGCAAACAGGCTCATTGTAACAAATCATTTTCACATTATAACAGCTATCAGGATAGGCCTTATCTGGGCCTCTATTTGTGCTAAAGAGGTTGTGACCCTTAGCATTGTAATGCTATTTGAGGCTTTGCCAAGTGCCACTGGGTGTGTAAAATCCATCTGACTGATAAAAAACTGTTGAACTTTCAATGGCTCTCACTTAATGTTGACTGGATCTAGCGTGTAATAATCAAAGGCCAGAAAATATTGGTATGAGAGAATAGCATCTGGCAGCTTACGAATTATTCTGCCGACTTCATCTACCAACAATTGTCTTATTTAACAGGATTATTATTGTCTCAGTCTCTAGGAATGTAATCTTAAGTATTTTTCTTGTATGTCACAGTGTGAAGTCTGTCAGTTGTGCTTATTACACTCAGCAAAATCTGGAGAACAGAAACATCATTAAAATGTGTTTTTATGCCTTACTTAGACTAACCAAGGACAGTAATTGTCATTTCATTGACTTTATTACATATTTTAATAGCTGTCATCAGTTTAAAGCGGATTACTTTAGAGCCTGTATGAATTTGGGTGGGGGAAAATCATGGCTTCCGAGCAATTCCACAGATATATGTTACTGCCAAAATTAAAGTGGGGCTGTTTAATGAATTTGACTTTGGTGCAGACGCTCTGAGGAACGGATGGAAAGGAGGAGTAAGAGGAAAAAGACGAAGAGAGACAGATCAAGGGGAGATGGCCTCCCACCTCGTCTGCCTCTTCAGCCAGCTCAGCCTTAATTAGGTGCCGTTAAACACCCCAGAATTCATTAGGGGAGAAATAGCCCTGTCAATGGGAGCTATTTAAAAAAGATGATGGATACCCTTTTTTCAAAATGATGGCTCCCAGCGTGACACTTTCTCGATAAGCAACGATACTTTAATACCTTAATTGTTAGAAAAATTGGCCGGTTAAAGCAGGTTTAATCAGGTTCATTTTGGGGTTGAGCCTTGCAGCCACGTGGATAATTTTTTCAATAGGCCTATCTTGTTGTTCTTCTAGTAACCTTTCCCAGATCTGAAAAGTTCTTCTAAGTGTAGATTTTGCATCAATGTGATATCAGGCTGTGGTTTGTTGCATTTATCTGCACAGATGCTGCCTGATTAAAATGTGTATTAGTATTTTTTTTTTTTATTATTTAAACATACTTGTGACCCTGGACCACAAAACCAGTCTTAAGTTGCTGGGGTATATTTGTAGCAATAGCCAAAAATACATTGTATGGGTCAAAATGATCGATTTTTCTTTTATGCCAAAAATCTTTAGGATATTACGTAAAGATCATCTTCCATGAAGATTTTTTGTAAATTTCCTACCGTAAATATACCAAAACTTAATTTTTCATTAGTAAAATGCATTGCTAAGAAGTTGTAAGAACTTCATTTGGACAACTTTAAAGATGATTTTCTCAGAATTTAGATTTTTTTTTTTTGCACCCTCAGATTCCAGATTTTCGACAAATATTGTCCTATCATAACAAACCATACATCAATGGAAAGCTTATTTATTCAGCTTTCAGATGATGTAGAAATCTCAATTTTAAAAAAAATTGACCCTTATTTTTTGTGGTCCAGGGTCACATTTATTACTAAACAACCAGTCACTTGACATACATGACAACTTGTTGTAATCAGTGGTTTTGTCTACACTGGATGCGGTGCTATGAGACAATGACAGGATACTGATGCTCCATTTTATTTCTGACATCCTCCATGTGTTTGCGCTAATTCTAACAGTACAAATGGATTTGAAACTTTGGCTTTCGGTGTTAAGCTGTACGGTGTGGCATGTCAATAGTTGCAACCAGTGTAGACACAATGTTACACTGTGTGATCCTTCACTGATTTTTAAGAAATACAGGGTGAGTGAAAAGTAACTAGGCATTAAAAATAGGTAATAAAGTCCATATTTCTAATACAAGTTTATTGAAACAAACTGTATATGTACTTCATTACATAGGAAAATTAAAGCAAATCTTTAAATTTCAACGTAGGCACCGGTAGATTCAACCAGTGATACTACAAGTTCTATAGACATTAAATATTGCCTAGTTACTTTTCACCCACCCTGCAGTTTACTCAAAATGAAGACTTGCTGAAAATGTACTTACCCTTAGGTCATCCAAAATATTGAGTTTGTTTCTTTGTCGGAACAGATTTGGAGAAATGTAGCATTACACCACTTGCTCACCAATGAATCCTCTGCAGTAAATGGGTGCCATCAGAAGGAGAGTTCAAACAGCTGATAAAAACATCAGAATAATTCACAAGTAATTCACACGACTCCAGTCTGTCAATTAATGTCTTGTGAAGTGAAAAGCTGAGTATGTGTAATAAACAAATCCATCAAGATGTTTTTAACTTCAAACTATTGCTTAGGGCTAAAACACGAGTCCTCTATCCATAATACTGCTTTTCTTCAGTGAAAAAGTGTCTCATCTGAATCAGTAGAGAAATCTGCACAGATCAAACAGTGATTGCAAGCAAAATCAGTCTTAAACCAATAGGTCAGTGGATTTTGATGTGAGAGATGATGGACTTTTTTACTGGAGGAAACGTTGTTATTATGGATAATGGACTTTTAAGAAGCGGTGGTTTATAGTTAAAGTGCCTTACTGATGGATTTGTTTCTTGATAGACTAGAGTTGTGTGGATTATTGTGTATCAGCTGTTTGAACGTTCATTCTAACAGCAGCACCCATTCACTGCAGATGATCTGTTGGTGATATAATGCTACATTTCACCAAATCTGTTCATATGAATAAACAAACTCAACTACATCTTGGATGGCCTGGAGGTGAGTACATTTTTAAGCAAATGCTCATTTTTAGGTCAACTATACAAGTACACAAAGCTTGTTTCATTTCTAGATGGTCATAACTGAAATGAATCATAACTTGCAGTGAGTCAGATGTTGATTCAGTAACCACCCTGAGTGATTCAATGAGTGTGAAAAGATGAAGGTGAAAGATGTGTCCGACTGATTTAACCCAGTAACGTCTGAGAGTTTAAAAGAACTGGCTCAGAAAGTGAATTGGACAATACTGGTCACTCTGTAGGTTACTGCCCACAAAACTCAACTCAATAAAAAGACATTTTGTGCCCATTTGATAAAGATTGCAATCTCACATATATGATTTAGTTTGTCACTGGAAAAAGCAGTTTTTTTTGGCCATCTCTTATTTCTTCCATGTATATTATCAAATGTGTTTGTTGAGTATTGTTTTATGTTGTCATTGATGTTCATGAGACTTTCTCCTTGTCTCTAGGAGCTGTACCCAGCCTTTTGCATCCATAACGGAGGCACTGACCTGGAGCGTCTCCCTACCGCTAGCACTTGCATGAACCTTCTCAAGCTGCCAGAGTTCTGTGACCCTCAGCCAATGAGGAACAAGTTGCTCTATGCTATTGAATCCTCTGCTGGCTTTGAGCTCAGCTGAGGAATACGTCAACTCCTAGATGGCCTTGAAACCCAGACAAGAATATTCATCTTTTGTCATGGTGACCAGATAGGAAATGATCAGAATGGACAGACAGTATGTCTGTGGATCTACAGAGATTTGGAGAAGGTGCTGGGGAACAAACAGTTTGAAGTTGTGGCATGGACAAATTTATGCTCAGTTTTATTTTTACTTCAAAGAAAGTAATCTTGTAAATAATACATTTATAAATTCAAAGCAACATCCAAGAAGGCGTCCATTGATCAAAAGCACTAACATTGAACAGGAACATCTGAATGTTGGAGATACAGAAGGAATAAAATGGCAACGCAAAATGTACTTGTAGATTTTCCTTGGTTTTGCGTTTCTAACACCAGAGTGGATGTTTTTAGACAATGTCGTTTTACGGTTTCAACTGCTCTTTGTCACCATAGTACAGCACAATTTGAGTGTCTACCAATAAAATGCATGCATTTGCCTCGCTAACTCAAGATCAAGCTGAACAAGTCCAGTACACTATACTAAACAGTTGACTTGGTTATAGGTCACACCGCTTCAGGTATACAAATGCGCATGCAGGGCTTGATACAGGGCTTGCTAATGGTGTAGCATTTGCTGAAAACTCTGAGCTATTAATTTTCCAGGCTAAAAATTATTTTGTGGCTAATGTGCCACCAACAAAAAAGTTTAATAGATTAGAGTCATGGCAGGATGCGTGAGGTTAGCAGGGCTGGTAGAACAGTAGCACAGAAAATGGTGTGTAGTCGTCTTGTTTTAATCATGTAATAAAGATGACTTGAATTGGCTGATGCAAGTCAAGTCACCTTTATTTATATAGCGCTTTTAACTATACAGATTGTGTCAAAGCAGCTTTACAATATCAAATATAGGAAAATAGTGTGTCAGTGCAAAAGGACAATAGTATACACTCAATTTTCAGTTAAAGGCAGTTTATCATTGAATTCAGTGATGTCATCGTCCAGCTCAGTTCAGTTTAAGTAGTGTCTGTGCAATCAAGTTGATGATATCGCTGGAAATTAAGTGTCCCCAACTAAGCAAGCCAGAGGCGACAGCGGCAAGGACCCAAAACTCCATCGGTGACAGAATGGAGAAAAAACCTTGGGAGAAACTCAGTCGGGGGCCCAGTTCTCCTCCGACCAGACGAAACCACCAGGTTGATCCATGCTGCAGCAAAGTTAGATTGTGCAGGTAGACATTCACCTAATAGAGAAAAAAGGAATTGTGTAATGTATTCCACACATTGGGCCTTGGCATTATAGCAATGGATATGATGCTGACATTTGTGCAATAAAATAAAAACAGACTTTCAGGACATTCAAGTGGTTCAAGGGGAGATTTTTAATAAGTCAAATTGATGAGAGAAGGAAGTGTGACTTCAAAGCCAAGGCCTGCGTACTGGACACTACTCCAACATCTGCTGTAGCACAGAACAATTCAGTAAACTGCAGAGGATTGAAGTATTTCCTGTCAGCATCCTCTGGTTGCCTTTTTTGCTGCTACTTCACTGGGTTCAGCATGGCTGTAAGGACATGTTGGTTGGTTGGCAGAGAGCTGATGATGATGGATATGTGAATTTGTATTTGTCTACATCTTTTAATGTTCACGTTCAGCATTTGTACAAGACTTTTAATTTCTCTCTTCACCTTGTCAGTAATAACCTGTCTCCCAACATCTGTTAAATGAGAATATATGACTTCACACAGGTGCTGAATATTTGATTGTTTACAAACACTGATGTGTAGAGTTTGTCTTGATGTTGGTGATGAGAAAGGGCAAGCAAAGTTTGTGTGAAGATGTGCGTTTACCGACTTAAAGTGTATGTGCCCTGAATGATTTTTTGAATGACAAAGACAGGTGTTCAATCTATGTATCAGAGTGTATGGCAATGATTAAATATGTTTTGAGTTTTTATTTGCACTGGAGCTATCAGCATCTTTTGTTAAAATGGAATATATTTAAGAAACAACTGTGGGATGAGAATTTCATTTTGAGTTTTAAGGCCTTTGACATATAATTAAAGAAACATCCAGTGGTGGAACAAGAAAGGAGGCTAGTCGAGACCACAAATGCATGATCTGTACGACATAAATTAAGGGTGTGTGCGTTTGACATAAATCTAATAGGGTCCTGCTATGAGAGCAAGAGATGGCTGGAGAGCATGGGGAACTTTTTTATTCCTTCTTGGATCATCTCCATATATTCTGCCAGCCTCTGCCTCTAGACTCCTCCTCTCTGACCAAATCTCCAGCATTTTAGCAGCAATCTCAGACGGGGGTAATTGGGTCTTAAAAAACCAACTTGTCCTATAGCTATGAAGGATTGGTCTTAATTATGGGGAGATTTATTTGGGCCTATTACCTTATAATGGATTATAGCTCGCAAACTTAATGCCTCTGGTCATCAATCACATCCACGTGCAAAGATATACCAAAGGTATTTTATATTGCTTTTAGAAATGTTATTATTGCATTTAGGGTCAAGTCATTTCACACCAGAATATGAAAGCTTAAAGATTTCATTTCAGGGAATTCATTAGGAACAATTAATGGGTTTTATAAAACCCTTTATGTTTAACAGGGTCTGATTGCTTTTATTAAAGGGAGGGAAAAGATCGCTTAATGTAGACTGTCTTGAGTTGTGTTAAAGAAATCGTGTTTTGTGAAACATGTATTAAATCTATAATTTAATTTAAATATATAATTTCTCTTTGTCAGTGTACAGAATCTCCTACTTCAGTAGCACTTCCATAAATTTGAGAGTTTTATTCCTATACATATTCTGAAGGTTTTTACAGATGAGTTTGCTCATGTATAATTATACAACATTTTATTCATAAGAAATTGAGTGATAAAAGGGATATCCTGCATCCCCTCTGTAAAAACCTTTGACTCTAATATGTCTACAAAATGAAACAAGAATTATGAATCTAGCTATATCCAATGTTTAGATTTTTGTTCTGGAAATGTATACAAATTAGAGCATATTTAATTATATTATGTGCAATTTGCATATTTGAACACTTCAGAAAACTTGAAATACAAAAAATGTTAGCCATTATTAATGTAATTAGTTACTTTTTTTAACCCTTATTCACCTGGGGGGGATAGATAGATAGAATTGACAATAACATGATTACAGTTAACTTAATTTCTAAATAAAAATCAACAGCCGCTGTTCTGTTGATTTGTCTACCCTGTCAGATTTTGTTACCTCCCATTAAAACAGTGGGTAGCACAATTCGACAACGAAAAATGCTACCTGTAAAATTATGGTTCATTAACGTCTATACCTACCCCAACCCTAAACCTACCCTTACAGTAATGCAAATACAGTAATTATGTGTTAAATTCGCGATTGTAGCTGTAAGGGATACAGCTACAGGAAACCAACAATAAATAATTTTTTCTACCTATTAGATTGTGTTTTATTAAAGTCTACACCTACCCCAACCCTAAACCTACCCTTACAGTAATGCAGATACACTAAATATTGTTATTCAGCGTGAGAAAAAGGACGCAATATTGATGTGCGCATGCGCAGCAAACCCTGGTAGGACAATCTGACGGGTATAAAATGTCAGGACACCGCATATAAAGATGGACAGAGAAATTCGTTTACTACATCTTTAGAAGACCAAGTGTGCCTCCCTGTGGAGGTTTTTTGACACAACTAGAAATAACGTTTGTATCAGTTTTAATATGCAGCATTTATAAACCAAGACCTCTGTTATTACAAGATAAGAGTCTAACTGAATCATTGATATTGGAAAATACACATATTGGTATTATCTCACTGGCTAATAGTGCACTATAATAGCGTGGTTAAATGGATACATGATCAAAAGAAAGAAATGTTCACCATCTGCTGGCCAATACTTGGAAATGCAACACATGCTTCCTAGATAATAGTATACAGAACACAGCTTTAAAGCTGTAGCTAAAAATCTATATGTCTACATCTTTTAATGTTCACGCAGTATTTGTACAAGCTTTTTTATCTCTCTTCACCTTGTCAGTAATAACATGTCTCCCAATATATGTTAAATGAGAAATATGACATGATACAGGTGCACATGCCTACATTACACGGTCACTATAGTTGAATACTTTTCTGAATGTTTTATTCACTTCTGAAGATTCCTATGCAGCTTGAAAAATTTGTCTGTTTTAGTAGGCTCATTTTGAAATGTATCTGATCTCATTATACTGTTTTTACTGTTTGAAGTGTATGTTATGCCCCTGTTCAAATATGAAATGTTACTAGATTTAAAATTATGAGTGTTTCCACAATTATTGTGTAATAAGAACACAATAAAGCATTTCAACTAACAAATAAAAATAATGATCTACTTATTTTAAACCATTTTTAGTACGATACTCAGGGGAACAGAATGAAACCAAAGGGATTCTGCTGCACTTTCACACACTAACATTCTTTAATAGAATACAGCCTTACCAGATGTTCTTTCAACACATTCTTCTGACTTTTTACGTCTGTATGAAATAGCATATTGCTCTCTTAACCAGTTCTAACATGGGTCTGTCTGAATGTCTGAATCAAGTCTGAATCAAGTCCTGAATCAAATTCCAGAACAAGCTTTTTGGAACATTATTTCGCAAAAAATAAATAAATAAATACAAGTTAAAAAACACAGGACTCACTCATGAATAATCATCCTTATCTTCAACCTCCAGTCCAGACCTTCACAGGCGGCAGCAGGAGAGGTAAAGGCAACAAGAATTCAATGCCTGCATCACATCCTGTCTACTAAGATGCAATCATTTGGTTGAATTCTGAAGGAATCATAAACAAGATCTGCCTGTACCTATAATAGCCCATAATTCTGGGAAAAATAAAAATTGCATTTGAAGGAGCGGTTAAATACACATTGCAGTCACTAAATAATGTGCACAGTAAGCACAAAAAGCTCATATGGATTTGTTCTAGAATCTAGGTAATTAAAAATGGAGTTCTGGTGACTGAGAGAGCTGGGTTCAGACACACACCCAGAGAGAGCAGTCACAGATCACACCTCTCCTGACCTCACCCTCTCCTCCACCTGTAAAGGTGAAGCTGCACTTTCACTTTCTACTTCACAGGACCTCAAGAGCATGGCCTTCACTAACCGCAACTTGTGTCTTCTGATTATATGTAGATAGATATTAGTTTTACCAAAAAAAAAAACAAGATTTATTTTCTTTAATTGATTATGTAAATATTTGCCTTCATTCTATAGCGTAATGCACAGATCTGCTGAAACATACCGTAAATAAAACGAATCTGTTTCCCTCAAGATCAACTTGTGTCTTCTGATTATATGTAGATAGATATTAGTTTTACCAAAAAAAAACCAAGATTTATTTTCTTTAATTGATTATGTAAATATTTGCCTTCGTTCTATAGCGTAATGCACAGATCTGCTGAAACATACCGTAAATAAAACGAATCTGTTTTTTTTCGCTCTTGCTACAAATATACCCCTGCTACTTATGACTGGTTTTGTGCTCCAGGGTGACATTTTGTGAACTGTGGTCTGTTGTCTTTGAGGTTTTGGTCTGCAATTTCAAACTAACACATTTTCATATTTAGGCATGCTTAATAAGGTCTCAGTTTCATTTATTATGAGATCCACAGTTGACAGCTAAATACATAATTCTTACATTTCAGTAGTGTTGTCCATTAAGGACAGTAGCTAGTTTAGAATGGCTTTACTTAAAATTATATACTACCTTTCAAAATTAAAGTTGGAGAAAAGTTGTTAAATTCTTTTCACCTTAATCAGGGGGTAAAATAGATGACTGGGGTAGCATAAGTCAGTTTATTGATGCTATAAAATGTCGTAAGATGTGATGGCCTTCGTTATCAAGTGAACCAACAAAATGTCCCTTTTGTTCTCTGTGCTGTCAATGTGTCTCAGAGAGATCAATGCTTTCAAAGGTGCCCAGTGTAGGTTTTGCCTTTGTCACACACCTTTGCCAAATAATGAATTCCATTGTCCTAGGCAGCAGTGCCTCAACTGTTAGTCACATTGACAAACACATGCTCTGTCAAATAGTGTCTCCTCCTGAGTTCTCATAGAAGGAAAAATAAAAGAAAGCAAATGGCCACATTGGCAGATTGTATTGTAATTATAATGGCAACACCTGGCCAACAAATCCAGCTCTTTAATCTGCTTATCTGCTCTTGCCTCCAAGCATCTCTGTAAACACACCTACATCCTGATCCTATCATACTCGCTTGCTTTTTGGACCGTTCCTCATGTGCACCTCTTTACATGTAGAAGTCTAATTTAGCCTTTTAAACCACTGAACCAGTTTCCGCTAACAAATCTGGCTGAGCAGTGGTCAGATTTGGCGCAAGTTATTGCAGTCAAGTGATCTGGTGTGAGCTGAACTGACAGCCTCCTTTTAGTGCCACTATGAGAAGCCAGAAAACAAGCTCCAGAGAATTCAGCAGCCATTTCACATCTGTTCACACATTTGTGAGCTTGCCCTGACTGCTGTTTCATGACAAGTAGCTAAGGAATGTTCAACAGCGATTTGGAAGAAGAAAGATGATGATGATCAAGAGAGGACTGTTGCTTAAAAGTGTGTTTCCATGAAGGGGCTGTCTCAAAAAGGTTAACCAGATTGACTGGAGCTGTGAGTCAGGAATGTTGGCTGTGGGGCAGAAGGTGTGGTTTAAAAGAAAAGCACTTAATGATCTAGTGGTGGTTAAAGAGAGCAGATGAAATAGTGCCGGTGTATTGTGAGTATTAAGATTGTCCCGTTACCAGTGAAAAGGAAATTTGTATCTGCTGCAGAAACTGGGTCATCAGTTCTTTTGTTCTGTCCATTCGGTAAATAATTTTTCTAATTTGATTGTGCTTTTAGTTCCCAACAGCACGCTTCTCTTAACACCGGTTCCCCCCCCCCCCCCCCCCACC
>NW_015505315.1:765636-786200 GCF_001515645.1 Sinocyclocheilus grahami | reverse complement strand
CCTTCCTTTAACCCCGTTTCCCCCCCCCCCCCCAAGTGTTCAGTGTTTATTTTTTGTCTGTGTGCCATTTGTACAGTAGATGTTTCTTAGAGACTAAACATTGCCTAACATTGTTGTGAAATTTGAGTGTGCTGGACTGGCCTACAGGTATATGATATAATCTTCCTTTCTGTTGCTCCAAGGTTTAAATAATGGCAATACAAATCATGTTGTGTTTTTCAGTGCCTTGGTAAGCATTATTTATCCCTTTGAGCAGTGAGCAATGAACATTCATTTTGAACAAATGTTATCTTGCATTCAGCTAAAGGGAAATAAATGCAAACAGAGCATTGCGCAAAAGACTGAGTTGTTTTTGTTGTACATATCAATTAAAATTAAATTAAGGGTGGAATACATTGCCCCTATTTGCAGTCATTGATCATCTGTTTGAACTCTCATTCTGATGGCACCCATTCACTGCTCCAATGGTGAGCAAGTGATGTAATGCTACATTTTTCAGAATCTGTAATAAACTCATCTACATCTTGGATGGCATGAGAGTAAATTCATTTTGAGGAATTATTTTTATTTTTGAGTGATCTACTCAACTATTGGGTGAACTAAATGTATTGATTTTAGGTTGTGTAGTTTATTCCAGCTATTACAATGCAGAGGAAAGCCAGTGCTTTGCCATGATCACCTCTGAGCCTGTCCTGAAGGACACTGCAGATATAAATAACACCAATGAGATCCAGCTGGAAAGCTACTGGAACTGGCTATTTGGTCCCTGATTGTTCCCGGAAGCAGTTGACATTTTGTTTGTCACGATAAGATGCTTCGATATGAGATGATTCAAAGAAACCGGCTTTAAAAATGGCTTGTAGGTGTTAGGTGAAATATATAGGTTATATACAGTAAATAGTGAGAACGTCTGTAAACTGATTTGAAAATGGTTTGTTTATTTTGTATATTTACCATTTTTGTATCTTATTTAGCTTGAACCAGAAAAGGATGGATTATGTCGATAAGAAGATTGTACAATATTCCCCAAAAGCAAACTGAAACGTTATATGGGTAACCAATACAATCATGAATCAGCCAGTTCCTGATAAATGCTTTTATGTATGAAATGTAAAGTGGAACCATACTTTCACATGTTGAGTTGGTGTTTCGAGGTTGTCTGTCACAGTAGCCACCCACCCACATAACTACCAAAACACTCTCTGTTTATTATCCCCTTTTACGTAGTCTTTAACTAGATCTCTCACTTCTTTTCTTTCCAGGGCCACTGCTGAAAATTGATCCTCATCCAGAGAGGTGGAAACCCAAAACCTGAGCCATGGGGGATTATTATGAGATCCTGGGTGTGACACAAAATGCATCCCATGATGATATAAAGAAAGCGTAAGTACTCTGTGTCCTGTCATGGGCATCTATTTTTACACACGGGACATAGTAGAGCAGTAATGATAACGGTGATTGTGCAGCACAGGGGTTAGTTGATACTGTCCATGTGAGACTTCTCTGCTCTTTGCTGCTTGTCTCTATTAATGTGTGTTTGTCTCAATTCCTCGCTTCTGATTTTCTCTGTTTAAAACAAAGAAAACATCGGCCCTTCATTTTAATAACAAGGTGAAAGGGATTGGAGTTTGTGGGTAGACGGGGAGCATACAGCTTTTAGTGGTGTTTAGACACATTGGGTCCTTATACCCCATGCCTTATTCATCTACTGCCTCCCTGGAAAGGCTGTTTTGTTCTTTGTTTGTCAAGTAAGCAAACGTCTATTGAATCCTGATTCTGTAGGTCACTGAATTTGCTGATGGTAAAGGGGGGAATTTCTAAAGCACAGTGCTATGGAGGGCAAACACTAATAAAAGATGTGCAAAGGACAAATCCCCTAGTGTATGGAGTGTTTGGTTTAGGCCATTGACCCTGCTGTGCGCTGCTGGCTGGATGTGTATCGCTGACTCGGGCCTAGTGTGTAGAGATGCTGACCTGTTGCTACACCTACTGAAGTCGTATTGTGCAGCATGACCTGTATTGAAAGTAGTTGTTCAGAGGTGCATGACTTTGTAATGCAGTGATGTGTTCGCATCATGAATGAACCGTGGAGTACTTTACAACGAAAATTGAGTCTCCTTGAACTGTCGATTTTACATATTATGGGCCAGATTTACTAAACGGGGCAAATTAGCATTAGAGTGCATGCAATTCCATAAAAGCGCTGATGGGAGGGAAAATTCTGTGTGTGATTTACTGACAATGCGCACATTTCCATAATGACCAGCGCAATCTACCAAGAGCAGCGCAAACTCCTATAAATGCATATTCAATAAGGTCAGGCGCAAATATAACTCTGTCCATGGCTTTTCAGCACTAATTCTTCACTGCGTGTATTTAGTAAATCCTGACAGTACAATTTTTAACGCCAAAATGCTGGTGCAAGCTGTTAGTAAATCTGGCCCTATGTCTTAAAACATGTTTAGCCTATAACAAAATAATTTTAAGTCTGTACTATACATGTGTAGATACACCATGTGTACTAAATACCACTTTTCTGCCATGAAGGCAGGTTGATATATATATATACACACACACACACACACACACGAGTAGTTATGTTATATCGCTCTATATCACCATGGCTGTGATTTGGCCATATGTACGAGGCAGTTTAATAGTTTGATGGCACAAGTGTTTTAAAAAATAAGAAACGACCACGGAGTGTCTTAACATTTTGTAAGCAGAGCTACTTCCTTCCGCCATGGATTCAGATCGCAAGTTGGCACTGGCAGTTAATAGATGATAACAAATCATGCCTATGGCCGAATCACAGCCATGCTGATATATAGCAATATCACACATGTACTCGTGTGATATTGCTCATATTTATTTTAGTTGACAGTGTATATTGTGTATATAATGACCCTCATATTTGCTGTACTTTTAAACTTGAAGGAATGTTGTCAGATATACTAAGAATGCCCTGTCTTTTGTGTTGTCTTTCCACACTTAAGAAATCTTGTTTTAATGAGGGTTTGGGTATGTGTGTTTTACAGGTACAGAAAAAAAGCACTGAAGTGGCATCCAGACAAAAACCCAAACAACAAAGAACAGGCAGACAAAATGTTCAAAGAGATCTCAGAGGCATATGAAGTCCTGTCAGATGGTACTACTATTTATATTGCTGTTATTATTATTATTATTTTTTTTTTTTAATGATGCCATGTTAATTTGAGAATTAATATATTTTAAATTACAATATTAACTTCTTATACTAATATTAAAGAATTGTTGTGGAATGAATGTCCCATGCCATGAGATATTTACTTCATGCAGGTAAAACAGCATAAAACATAAAAAGCTGTACCCAGATAGATCTATGATCAGTCTCATAAGGCCATCATTGAGAGTAGTTGAAAGCCTTGATTCATGAATGTTTTAAACCTATTGAGGGTGTAGTGCTTGTCCTCAGAATAGGATGGAATTTGATGCAAAGGTCACACTGGATTACATCTTTACAAACCAAAATTTCTGTTCAAAAATGGCCAGTTACATTTGCCACATTTTTCTTTCATACAGAAAACAAACGGAGACAGTATGATAAATATGGTAAAGAAGGCCTGTCTCATAGAGGTAAGTAAAGTTATTCCTGATTTATGTTATCTGTTGACACATTTACCTATTTTTGAAAATCTGGTTTTCCTCTAATCCTTACTTGTTAAAAAGGAGGCCATTATGATGAGGATTTCATGGGCGGATTCACATTCCGAAATCCAGATGATGTCTTCAGGGAATTCTTTGGAGGCCGAGATCCATTTGCAGGTTTCTTTGGTAGGTACATAAATAAGTTAAACTGATTAAATAACAAAAAATACACATGGAATAGAAAAAGACGACGTATAGAGTTTTTAATAGCAAAACCAAGTTTAACCTGCATCATTTCTGAATAAAGAGGTTTTTGTCAGTGAAAACAGGAGTGTTAAAAATTAGAACAAAATTCCCAAAAAGAGGAAATGAAGGTCATTTAATTTCTCACAGAGTCTCTGTGACAGTAATGATGTGGTTTGAGTTATAATTAGGTTTTGCATGGAATTATTGGAGCTTGGATTCATTAGATGATTAGCTTTGTTAATCTACCATAATTATATTGTTCACTAAAAATGTGCTCTTATCATGGGTGTGTATTATGGGAAATTTTCACACTTTACTGAAAGGGCTGTTTTACATTTTATATGTCTATGTATACATTCAATAATTTTACACCTGTATAGAATTATTACGACTATACAACAATCACAGGATGTCAAGGACATAAAAGCACCATGAAAGTAGTCCATATGACTTGTGTGCTACATTCCAAGTCTTCTGAGGATTATCCATGAATAATGGCTTAATATAAATATCTTTTTAGAGCTTAACAGACTGCAGTCACTATAAATTGCCATAATTGTGTGGTGGTGGGGGGGGGGGGGGGAAAAAGTTCCACAGATAAAATAACAAAAGGTTTTTACTAATTTGATATGTTGTTGAATAAGCTCTTAAAAGCATGAAATCTGATATAGGAATTCATTAACTGGTGAAAATAGTGTTGTAGAGCTGATAACACATATTAGTCATCTGTGAAACACTAAAGTGCTGCCCCATGCCCACTGACTCTAACTGCTGGGAGCAAATGGCTGAACGGCATGTGTGTAAAACATACAGGCACTCTAAATATGGCGAGGGCGCTCAGACCAGCAAGTGAGACGAGAAGAGACTGTGCATCATCCACTAGGAATGTTCTCAGAAATAGCTTCCGAATAAAAGAGCAGCAAGAGAAAGGGAATGGCTAATAGCTTGAGGCCGCTACGGAGAGAGAAAAATATTTGTGTGCATATGTATGTTTTTCTGCGTTTCAAATTGTTTCAAATTGGAATGTTTCAGGAAGACCATCCTTGACGATAGAAGGTCATTGATGTTTATTTGTGTTTATGTAGCCATGACAAGGTTGGGGGTGGGTTAGAATAACAGTCACACTGTGTGTGTGTGTGTGTGTGAGAAGATATCAGGCGTGGTTCTGCCTGCCAAATCAAACTGCTTGAAGGAGATTCAAAAGTTCATATGAAGGTGCTGAGTGCCTGAAAATGGAGAAGCATTGATCCAGACATGTTTCAGCAGGCATAATGCTACATTGCAACACTGGTCCTAAAATTGTGGATGAATAAAAATAGACCTATGAAGCCCCCCATCAACCTAGTATTTCCATGAACCGAAAAGGGAAAAATAAAATGTGCAAATTTATTAAAAGCCTGAAACGGAAAACTTGTGGGTTTGATCTCTGCATGAAATGATCAATGAGACATGAGCAATGCATGCGGCTCCAGGGAGTTTTTCTCTCTTATAACACATGTATAGTTTGACAGCCAGCTCTCAAGTTTAACCTTGCTCTGAGTGGCCAATAGATGGTAAATTGTGACTAAAACAAGCAGATAGATCAAACTGGTGACCTTTTTTAGCCAAGACCTTTTTGACTCGAAAGGTCCCCTAATGTCTAACACAATATTCTAAGGTCTCCCATATTGACTAGGATATTTCATCTGGTATTTCTGCTGTGAACTGACAATGCTGCTTGTCCCCCCGCCCCCCCCCAGAAATCTGGAGTAGTTTTGATATTAATTTTATTCATGATATCATTATTATTTGCATTTTAATTACGATTCTTTTTTTTTTTTTTTTTTAAAGTAATTAAACCATTTTATGTCACCCTTGGACTTTATATCAGGAGTCTCGTTTTTAATGGAAGAATAAAAGATGGCAGATTTCCCCCTTTCACTGTGTCCATGTTTAGATGTTGTAAATGCATCCTTTAGTTCTGTAATGCAATATTATGCTTTTGGTGAATGTTTCGGTGGTCTGTCTGTCAAGCATGTAAATCTATTGTTCAGTAGTAGAGAAATTGTACTTGTGGGACCAATTTATTCAAACATATTTTACATGTACAGCCATGACATTGTTTTTCACTAAGCTCCTTTTTCTTTTGATTTAGCTGATGACCCCTTTGAAGATTTCTTCGGTGGGCGGCCTCACAGGGGTGTTAGCAGGAGCAGGACGACAGGTTCATTCTTTCCTGGGTTTTCTCCATTTGGTTCCCCCTTTTCTGGGTTTGACGCAGGTTTGTTAGTGTGTGTGTGTGTGTGTGTGTGGCTAGTGAAAAATCATACTTGTGTATTTAAACATCATCATCGTTGTCATTTCTGTAGGTTTCACCCCGTTTGGCCCAATGGGTGGGGGGGGCTTCACCTCGTTTTCCTCCTCCTCATTTGGGGGTGGTGGAATGGGAAACTTCCGCTCTGTCTCTTCATCCACCAAATTTATCAATGGAAAGAGGATCACCACCAAACGGTACCGAAAAACATTCTGTAACGGCCTCTAACTGTTTGAATAGTGATTCACAACTTCAAGCATATTACACAATACCGCTTTTGCATATTCTTCAGTCACTACATATCTATGCAAAAGGCTCATAAACTGATGCTTATTTGACTAAGCCTTAACTACTATCTATGGTAATAATTGTACAGTTAATGTCAGCTCACTCTACAGCTAACTTTTGTGTCATCACAGTATTGTAGAGAACGGTCAAGAGAGAGTGGAGGTAGAGGAGGACGGTCAGCTCAAATCTCTCGCAGTCAATGGTAAGGTCCAACTTCTCCGACTGGACAAGTGATCTCTGAACTCTGCAGATGAACATTCAAAACATTTTAACCCAAACATTCCTAAACCTAACCAACCCTCCCAACCAGGCTGATGGCTACTAAAACACCTGCTCTCCACCAGTCAGCAAGCCAAGAGTAGGTCACGTGATGCATCCATGTGATGTGAGCTTTTAGGTGGTGCTGTTACCCTCTGTGCAGTGAATCGCAGACCTAAACGGGGTGAACTCATTCCAATGCAAGCGTTTTTCCGTGTTTTTCCTTTTCTTTTTTTTGGAAGACTGGGACCATTTATTCCTCACAAAAACAGGAGACCTCAGTTTGAACAAGCACACTTCATTCCTTTCCATCAGCTGATGGCTGTTCTTTCATCCATAAGTGCTTATTGCCTGATTGAAACTGGAGCTTAACAGGTTGTTTCTGCTTTCTGCTGTGGAGTCATTCAAATGAAGTCTTAACCTCTACACTATGAAATATTTAATATGATTTAATCAATGTTAGAAGCCACCAGTTGTTTATAATATTACGCTGTTTATAAAATACTTTCTCATTTGGCTTCACACCAAACTGTTGCATAACCTGAGACCTTTCCATTATTAAGAAAATATATTGTGTGACTTTATATGCTGGACATTTTGTTCTTTGTAAGACAAAAAGCAAAGATGGACAAAGTTTCAGGTTCAATAAATCTCACTTTCACCTGTTTGGAATGTAGCACTCACAGTTTCTTTGCGGTGGTTTTTAGAAAACGTGCCTATAATTTGTGTGTAGGTGTTTTTTTTTTTTTTTTTTTTGCTTGGCTGATAGGTCTCATTGCAGCACTTACCAAATTAAAATGAGTAAAACATTGCCTTCTAATCTGCTTTTACATCTTATTGCTTCTAAAATATTCACACATGCATGTGCACATACTTAAGCGGTTTTATTTGGTTTGTTCTACAATGTTGATTTCAGGACACAAAGACAAGATTTCACCTTTGATTAACTGCAAATATATGTAATGATCACTTGCTCCTGCAGTCTTTTGACAGCCATGATGTGATGAGCTCAAAGCCTCGGCAGATGTTCATTTATCCAAACCTTGTCCTTCTCATATTGATGTAAATAGCCTCAATCCTCAAGATTGAGAACACATAAGCTAGCATTAACCCATAAAGAATCATGATTATGTATTTTATAACCAAATCAGGAAATGCCAGGATGACAATTGGATCCTTTTGTAGATGTAAAGATTTAGCACTACAGACAGACTCTTTTTATGATGACCTTACACACACACAGTGCAGGTCATTACAAGATGGGAACTGAGACGCAGCAAAGGTGTAATTGATTTCCTCTACACTTTTTATTTTTTATTTTAATTTTTTTTAAACAATTTATTTGACACTGGTCTTTGAAGCATTTTGTTTAATTTTTAGATGTAAATCAGTAATAAAAGATTTAATAAATACTGACCTCACTATTTTAAATAAACAAAGCTAATGATTCTTTTAAAATGTATTTGTGAGGCCCAAATGTCCTCACTATTAAAATGAAATATCGTGTGTGTGTGTGTGTATGTACCTGCTTAACCATATCCTGGGGACAAATTTGTACCCAAAAGTTAGTAAAACCCTGACAAAATCGCCAAAAACCTCAATTTGGGGACGTCCTTATTTATAAAACTTGTATAAAAATAAAGTAAACAAAGTAAAAAAATTTTTTTTTTTTATGTATATATAGTAAAAATGCAGAAAGTTTTCTGTGAGGGGTGGGTTTAGGTTAAAAAGTGTATAACTATCTGTATATAAAAACAATAGAAGTCTATGTAATGTCTCCATTTAGATAGCTAAGTAAACGTGTGTGTGTGTGTTGTGCTGAACATGAGCAGATATTGATCTATGCAAAACCTACCTCCCTTTCCTTTGTATTTTGATGTAATCCATCTTTAAAATTATATTGAAAACTGAAAATTTAATATTTTTTCTCCCTAAATTAATCAATCTTAAAAGATAAAATATATTATTTAGATATATATCTTTGTCGCACTAGTTCACTCTATAGGTTTGTGTGCACTTTGCCCTGTGCAGACACTGGTGTTAAAACAGTTGTCAGAACCTTCACCATGTGTATCATTATATATTCATGTTTACTCTCAACCTTCACAAATTTAAATCTGTTTGTGTGTGCACTATACAGTACTCGTTATATGGATGTGTCAAAGGGGCATGTCACTCCTTGGCAGATTAAACTACAGTCATGTTGGTACATGACATCTCAACATATCAGACCATCATCCAGCACTGACCATCATTCTGCTTGTCACCACCAGAACTAGTCAAATCTGGTCTCCAAAATGTCTTGAGGTGACAGACTGGAAGATATATTTTGAGTCACTTTGTGAAGACAGACATAGTCATTGCATGACCGACCACATACATTTTTATGTGGACAGTACAGTTCCCATGAACACTGCTTTGTATCAACAAGGACCTCATAGATTTATTATCAGTATAGGACCTTCAGGCCTGGGGACTGGGGACAAGTGAAGTCTGCAGGTATAATAGTTCAGGAGTGCAGATTTCAAATGAGATATGGAGTGATAATCTGTGTGGAGGAACTTGGACAACACGTCAGCATGTCAACACTGACCACCAATGATTCGTACTGTATGACATATATACTGAATTATTTAAACGAAAGCAACACATTTTCACATTAAAGCTACTGTCACACATGGTGCCTGGCCTCTTGAAACTGTCAAAGCTGGAGTTAACTATTCAAAAGTTTTGTGTTTTTGAAAGGATCTGATATTGATAATGATCACAGGACACACTAAATCGATCAATAAAACATTTCAAATGCTATAAATGCATGTTTAATGTATGAAAACACTTTTGTCTAGAAATTCACTGCGAGCAGTTTACAGCCTGCCTCTCTTCTTTCCATTGTGATCACCATGTGAAAGTAGTAGTTTAAAATCTTACTGCGGTTCTTAATCACTGCTACTGCTGCCCTTTCAGTGGTGCAATTACCTGGATATTACGATTTTTTTTCTTTTATCCCTGCAGCTTCTGCCAACAGACCCTCCAAAAAAGCCAGATCCAGTCACTTCAGAAACAGTGGTGTTTTGGGGTCTTCGATTATGGCAGGTTGTAGGCATTTTCTCCATGTTCATCCTAGCAATTAGTAAGTGTCTAAAAAAATCCATCATTTACTATAACTATTTGTTCACTATATTGTTCCCATATGACATTCTTTGTCTCGTGCTTGGAACACAAAAGGTATATTTTAGCCACTCTTTTCAATATAATGAATGTGAGCACTGTGGCTGTCAAGCTCCAAAGTGACAAAGAGCACTTTATCTTCAGAAGACTTGGAATATAGCACACGATTTTATAGACTTTGTTATAAAACTTTAATGAAACCTATGCAGTGCCGTTTTTGAAGCTCAAAAACTCCAGTCTCCATTCACTGTTAACTGCATGGGAAAGAGCAGCCAATGTATATTTAGAAAAACAAAAAAAACCTCCTTTTGTGTTCTACAGAAGAAATAGGCTTTATGTTATTTTTAAGTATCATTATTATTGACATGAGGGTGACTAAATGATGACAGAATTTTAATTTGTGGGTGACCTCTTTATATATATATATTATAGATATATATATATATATATATATATATATATATATATATATATATATATATATGACACTGAAAGCCGTTTAGAGCAGGGTTGCCCAATCCGGTTCAACTCTAACCCTGTTCAAACACACCTTAACCAGCTACTTAAGATATTCAGGAGCACTTGATAATTAAGACAGGTGTGTTAGATCAGAGTTGAAGCTGAACTCTGCAGGTAGGTAGATCTCCAGGAACAGGATTGGGCAACCCTGGTGTAGAGCGGTTCTCTTTTCTGATTTGTTGTCCACTGGCGCCCCCTGTAGTCTAAAGGTTACACGAACACCCTCTTCCATTTCCAGTCTTGCCTTGTCCTTTAGTAATAGCAAAATAGATTTGACATTTGCTAATGATGAATGTCCGTTGAAGGGCTGTTAACCTTTTCTGGAGCGGTGTAATTTCCACCACATATTGTCCACTGAAACGCAAAGGTATCTAATCAATAATGACATTGCAGCGCTAGAGGGCGCCATTTCTTCAGTGATATCAAAACGTCTTTGGTGCGCCAAATATGCTTACAATTTTGTAAAGATGAATTTAACAAAAACATTTAACACACAAGGTGTAACACATGACTGACCTTTTACAAGGACTTTACAAAATAATAATAAAACCGCATAACACCTTTTAGCTGTGAACATGTTTACAGTAGGCTATTTTGTACTTTATGGCTTAAAAATATCACAAACACACTAAATGTAATGTGTAATTTTTACATGTGGCTTTTTCTAAGCCATCCCAGTAAGAAAACATTATATACTGTTGTCTACAAATGAAAGCAGGCCACAAAATTAGACTATGTATAGACAAGTCAATGAAGACAAAAATAGACATTCATTTCCTTCCTCCAATTTTTCCTTGTCTCTTTCTTTGATGAATGATCCAAATTTGATCAAAATGATCCACAACTGTGATGAAACCGGAAGCTGAAAACCTCCAAAGCCTGATGAAGAGTGTTTCCCTCGTGTTTTACTGCTGTCCTCCCAAGGCTTATGAAAGATGGTAAAGATAGGAGTGACGCAAGAGAAAAACATGAGGCCAGCTCTGGGTTTCTGTTAGTGCTGTCGAGATGCTATCAGAACATCAGAACAGTGGCAAGTGTTTGCGGTTGACGTTGGTCTCGTTTAAAGATGGGGCTGCTCACTTTCCTGGCTTTGTGAATGATTTTATTATTTTTTTTTTTTTTTGGGAAGAGTCCCAGCCTTTTCCTCAGAGATCCTCAGATTTAATTTTCTCAGTGATGGCCATCCTTTTCGTTGTTGTTTGTTTTTCATGTATCTTCTTGTGGTTGTTTTCTCCAGCCACTGAAAACATGCTCTATTCACTGTCAACCATTATTAATTCTGTGAGCAACAGTGTCCATTAACATCAGGATACCAAGATAAAGCTAGCAGTAGCCTATTCAGCTGGTCATGTGACTTCAACATGGCAGCCCCCATAAGGGGACCCTGCTCCATGTATTAGATTTTTTTGCTACTGAAATAAGTGTGGTATTTAAAAATCCAACTAATTTCTAAATGTGTGTAACCTTTTTGACAAGGAAAAATACTAAGTGCACCTCTGAGAAAACTAAAAGAATTGTCACCTTAAACCTCAAACACATGAGAGTTTACGCTATTTGCAGCTTAAACAAGGCACGTCTTTGAAACACGCCATGTAGGCTAATTAAAGAAAAACTGAGATTTGAACAGAGAACATGCTTAATATTTATTAAAAGATTGCATTTATTACAGTTTTTAATTGTTTCCAGGCAACATATTTATTTCGCCACTGAAAGTAATTAAATGATAAAGGATTAAAACATTTCCTTTCTTATCACCGGGGTAACCGCCATATAATAGCGTAATATACTGATCTGAAAGCAAGGACGCTTTCAAACAATAAAACCCCCACCTTGAATCAGTCCCCCTCCTTCTTGAATACACCAGCCTCTCTATTTCATTTCTTTATTTCCCCTTCATATTTAAAAGGCTAGATATGATCTCTCCGCTGCCTTTCATGGACGAAGAAACGCTGCTTGTTATTCAAAGCTCGACGAGGAAGAGAAACCTTAACGCCAAGGGTTTTCACTCTGCTGGGAGCTAGTGAACGGGACACTTATTTTCCACGTATAGTCCCTGACTGGGATTTAGACACCGCGCCACGATTTGCTCGGATGCATTTCAGAAAAGCATCTGAATGCGTGCGTTTGTATGGAAGTGCGCCTTCGGTAATAGACTGCGAGTTTACGGGGTCATAACACGTCCAATCATACGCGCGGAAATGGAGACTTGCGCGGACTGCTTTAGTCTCTGTTTGACCATGGCTCGTTACGCTTTGTGCCGACGATTGGGCCTTTTCTGTGTCATGTTCTCTCATCTATATCTCTTCCTTCATCTTTCATTTTGTGTCATTCTCTTTTGCCATTTCCCCCTCTACTGATCCTTTATCTGTTGCTTTCTTTTTCTTTCTCCCTGCCAGGGATGAAAAAAGCTCAGGATAGAGATAGAAGAGCACATTTAAATGTAATGTGTAATTTTTACATGTGGCTTTTTCTAAGCCATCCCAGTAAGAAAACATTATATACTGTTGTCTACAAATGAAAGCAGGCCACAAAATTAGACTATGTATAGACAAGTCAATGAAGACAAAAATAGACATTCATTTCCTTCCTCCAATTTTTGCTTGTCTCTTTCTTTGATGAATGATCCAAATTTGATCAAAATGATCCACAACTGTGATGAAACCGGAAGCTGAAAACCTCCAAAGCCTGATGAAGAGTGTTTCCCTCGTGTTTTACTGCTGTCCTCCCAAGGCTTATGAAAGATGGTAAAGATAGGAGTGACGCAAGAGAAAAACATGAGGCCAGCTCTGGGTTTCTGTTAGTGCTGTCGAGATGCTATCAGAACATCAGAACAGTGGCAAGTGTTTGCGGTTGACGTTGGTCTCGTTTAAAGATGGGGCTGCTCACTTTCCTGGCTTTGTGAATGATTTTATTATTTTTTTTTTTTTTTGGGAAGAGTCCCAGCCTTTTCCTCAGAGATCCTCAGATTTAATTTTCTCAGTGATGGCCATCCTTTTCGTTGTTGTTTGTTTTTCATGTATCTTCTTGTGGTTGTTTTCTCCAGCCACTGAAAACATGCTCTATTCACTGTCAACCATTATTAATTCTGTGAGCAACAGTGTCCATTAACATCAGGATACCAAGATAAAGCTAGCAGTAGCCTATTCAGCTGGTCATGTGACTTCAACATGGCAGCCCCCATAAGGGGACCCTGCTCCATGTATTAGATTTTTTTGCTACTGAAATAAGTGTGGTATTTAAAAATCCAACTAATTTCTAAATGTGTGTAACCTTTTTGACAAGGAAAAATACTAAGTGCACCTCTGAGAAAACTAAAAGAATTGTCACCTTAAACCTCAAACACATGAGAGTTTACGCTATTTGCAGCTTAAACAAGGCACGTCTTTGAAACACGCCATGTAGGCTAATTAAAGAAAAACTGAGATTTGAACAGAGAACATGCTTAATATTTATTAAAAGATTGCATTTATTACAGTTTTTAATTGTTTCCAGGCAACATATTTATTTCGCCACTGAAAGTAATTAAATGATAAAGGATTAAAACATTTCCTTTCTTATCACCGGGGTAACCGCCATATAATAGCGTAATATACTGATCTGAAAGCAAGGACGCTTTCAAACAATAAAACCCCCACCTTGAATCAGTCCCCCTCCTTCTTGAATACACCAGCCTCTCTATTTCATTTCTTTATTTCCCCTTCATATTTAAAAGGCTAGATATGATCTCTCCGCTGCCTTTCATGGACGAAGAAACGCTGCTTGTTATTCAAAGCTCGACGAGGAAGAGAAACCTTAACGCCAAGGGTTTTCACTCTGCTGGGAGCTAGTGAACGGGACACTTATTTTCCACGTATAGTCCCTGACTGGGATTTAGACACCGCGCCACGATTTGCTCGGATGCATTTCAGAAAAGCATCTGAATGCGTGCGTTTGTATGGAAGTGCGCCTTCGGTAATAGACTGCGAGTTTACGGGGTCATAACACGTCCAATCATACGCGCGGAAATGGAGACTTGCGCGGACTGCTTTAGTCTCTGTTTGACCATGGCTCGTTACGCTTTGTGCCGACGATTGGGCCTTTTCTGTGTCATGTTCTCTCATCTATATCTCTTCCTTCATCTTTCATTTTGTGTCATTCTCTTTTGCCATTTCCCCCTCTACTGATCCTTTATCTGTTGCTTTCTTTTTCTTTCTCCCTGCCAGGGATGAAAAAAGCTCAGGATAGAGATAGAAGAGCACATTTTGATTAGTAGGCTATACTAGAAAGTCTGAAGGAGGTCCTTTGCTCACATGGAGTCATGTCTTTTGACAATAAGAAACTAAATATCCATCCTAATGAATGTATTATACAACACATGAACTTTTCTCTGTGTAAAACATCATGCAGCAGACATTTACAGATATACATAAATGTAGGCTACGTGACTGAAACTGCAACAGCTAATAAGGTAGGCTATCTACATTCAGAAGAATTCATATTTAGCAACCAACTATCTTGAAATGGTCCTCTTTTCCACAACATTGAATGGTAATAATCCAAGATTATCCAAAATAAAAAGAGTATAGTATAGTTGTATACATATAAAAGTTATAGTTATGACATAAAAAAAAATATTATTTTTGGTCATGATTTATACACCCTCATGTTGTTCCAAACCTGTATGGCATTCTTTCTTTCTTCTGAACACAAAAGATAATAATAATAGGCCTAATAATAATAATAACAACCATTATTATTATTATTATTAATAAATATGTGCTACCAATATTTTTCAAAAGATTTTCTTTGAAAGAAATCACACATCATATGGGTTTGGAATGACATGAAGGTGAGTAAATGATGACACAATTTTCTTTCTTTTAATATATGTGACCCTGGACCACAAAACCAGTTATAAGGGCCTTTTTTAAAAAGATTTTTTGAGATTTATACATCAGAAAGCATGAAAGCTGAATAAATAAGCTATCCATTGATGTATATTTTGTTAAGATAGGATAATATTTGGCTGAGATACAATAATATTGAAAATCTGGAATCTGAGGGTGCAAAAAAAATTATATATTTTGAGAAAATCGCCTTTAAAGTTGTCCAAATTAAGTCCTTAGCAATGCATATTACTAATCAAAAATTAAGTTTTGATAGGCTATATTTACGGTAGGAAATTTACTAAATATCTTCATGAAATACGGTCTTTACTTAATACCCTAATGATTTTTGGCATAAAAGAAAAATGTAATTATTATTTAATTAAATTACAAATGATTAATTTAATAAAAAATTATTATTTAAATAATTTTGACCCATGCAATGTATTGTTGGCTATTGCTACAAATATACATGTGCGACTTAAGACTGGTTTTGTGCTCCAGGGTAGCATATATCCCTTATATTGTTCTGCGTATGTTATCATTTAAAGTAATTAACTTGTTGATGTTAAAAGCTTTTAGAGGATCCATAGAGAAGAGGATCCATACATTTCCCAGTGTCATCTTAGGCAGCTGTTGTTGTGGTGTGGGTCATGGTGATTCTTTTCTGCAAGCTCAAGTAAGAGGGTCCGTCAGACAACAAGAGATGTGGTAAAGGCTTGTGGCTTGTCTTCTAAATGTATTCTATTTTTCATCTTTTCTTTGGGGGGTTGTTGGTAGGTGGAGGAGGATGTTGCAGCAAACGCAGGCCTTTTCCGGAGATGAAAAAAGGTCCGGTAGTTTGAGAAGCAGCATCTGTCCCTTTTCTTCTCCTCTCTCCCCTTTAATTACACAACACAATAGCCATGAGATGTGCCCATAATCTGCACGCATAATCAGCCTCTCTTTTCTCTCTTCCGAGCCCCTATTCCGTACGCTAATTCAATATAAATGTAAATTAACACGCGAAAAGAATAAAGAAATCTCAATCTATTTACATGACTAATCACAATAAACGCGTTCCACATGAAATATGGATGAATGCATGGCGATTATGGGGAAAGGGGGTGGTGGGTGGGTGTCAGGCAAGGAGTGCTTTAGGAGCTATTTAAACTTTTTCTTTTACAGTCTTCTCATACACCTTTGTGTGTTTGTGGGGTGATGCACAAGTGTCTGTAAATGGCAGGTTATGTGTGATATGAATTACTGTTTAAGACTGTGTTATTGGGGACAACATTTACAATCTGGTGAATATAGCCTACTGTTACCCAAAGTAACTGAGAGGTGACAATATGGTAGCGTTACCAGTTCTGCTACTTAATCCCAAATGAAAAGGTCACCTTGCGTTTTGCATGATGTCGACCTGCGAATGCAGACACGATGGCTGGATTGTGTTTACAGTACACTGAGATCCGATCACAATGTGTCCTCGACTACCTCTGGACTAGGACACGCTGATCGGATAACATTCCGATCAGAAGTGCATTTACACTTGTCTTTTCAATGTGTATGTGGACAACATCCGGATAACGGTCGCATGTTAATGCCAAGTGTAAACGCAGCCTAAGTTGCTAAGAAATAAACTTAATTTGTGTTTGCATTGATATTTGAGCTGCAACAAGAACAATTAATCACTGGATTTGCAGAAGTATTTAAGCTTCATGGATTCAAATCTTTAAAAGACATCAGAGTTAGAGGCAGTTGATAGTAAGATATATATATAAGATATAAGAAAACTGATTCCGCTTTTTTTGTCTGTGAAATAATCAGTACATTACTTCTTATAATTTTGACTTTCTTATCACAGTTTCTTTATACATTTTCAGCTCATTTCCATTTTTTTTATATTAATAGCACTGTTATTATTGTATGAAGCAAAACAGATGGTAAATGATCATTTTATTTCTCAGCCAGACTGTCTCTTTCTGTCTGCCTGGATGATTAGTGGTCAGAATAAACTTCAAATGTGACCAGACTTTATAATGATAGTCAAACATTTTACTTCTGTGTGAAACCAAATAAGAACAAACTAAAAATGAAGATTTTGTGAAAAATAATAATAATAAAAGAAGCACACTGCAACCACACAAGAGTATTATCAGTGAAATGAAGAACACATTTTCAAATCAAAATGAAATAAGTCAGGGTAAATCCAATATAGAACAATCTTAATACTGTTTTATATCATATAACTTTGGAATCAACTTGTTTTGTAATATAATTGAGGGAATTAAGCAGTGAAGTGGCAAAGGAGTAAGGTCAGCTGAAACAAGTTAAGTATTTTTTATTTACTTTTTATTTCAAATGTCAGATTTTTAGTTTAAATCTCACAACATTTGTCTAGAAGCAGAAGCTGTTCAAGCGGAGTACATAAATGCAATCAGCTCTGACTAGAGGTAGTTTGGCATTAAACAAGCTTTCAGGAGGAAGGAACGTAGAAAAGAATGTTAAAGCACTATAAGAGTATAACTATTATAATGATTGTGTCTTTCCAAAACAAGCAATATTCCTGATTTGAATGCTTTTTGGACATGACAGGAATTCAATAACAACCAACCTGATCATGTTTGTTTTATGTTTCTAGGTGAGCACTGACAGATATTTCACATGAATGAAACATTAAACCCAATTTATTTATTATAAACTGCTAATGTTCCATATCATTTGTCTGTTTTATGCGGTACAATAAGTTGCAGTGATTAAATTAACATAATTCATGAAGGTTGACTAAATGATTGATTGTGCATTGAATATTATCATCACAGAGTATTAAGATGGAGTACACTTTGCATAGTTTTGTCTTGTTGTTACACTGATGTCATACAAAAATGATGTTTTTCTATTTGTGTTTAAGCCCTCTGTTATATATATATATATTTTTTTTTAAACTGAGGAGATATATAAAGACATGCATATTAGATAGTCACACATGCTCAAATTATTCTTTTTAAATAGAGTACATAGAAAGTTTATTTTTCAATGTTCTGCTTTATCATGTTGCATTCAAAGTCAGTATGACCCACTAAAAAGTTGCAGTCGCATCAGCTCATTGTAACTATTTTCTCCATTCTATTTTTTTTTTTTAGTATATTACAGTTGTTGAAATAGTACTGACATGATTCTTTTATTTAGGTTAGGGTTATATGGCTAGGGTTAACGATTTATAAATTTTTCATATGATGTTTATTTTGTGAATTTGTGATCACTGACAATACTTAACATGAGGCGCTCCTGTGGTTTCCTCTTGAATGATTGTTTCATGTTTTACAGCTGAACAGCTTCTGCGAGGAAGAATATTTTCTCTAGACTTTGAATTCATACTTAACTGTAGTTTCATTAAACACTGCCTCACATAACTTACTGCTTTATCTTAACTCTCTTGAATGCATGATTCTGGTTGGTCAACTTCAGCATTTAAGACCATAGTACTGCAGATAATTAAAGTTTTCACAAATGTTTTCTGTACACTATAGACAAATATTCTGCTCCGCTTAAAGTATACCAACAGGCATTTGGCACAATCTGAAAACTGATTTAAAATGATGTCCTGTTGTATACTGGGTGATGACTAAGACTGTCTTGGTCAGCGGATAGCAATCACTGCCGTAGGCTTACAATGTTAAAAAAACATTGTCTTTGTGAGATGGAGAATGAAGGAAAGATAGGTTCAGAGAGTAGTCTGCCCCCTCACCACCCACACATCGACCCATCTCAGGTAAACAATGCTCTAACACACAGCTCCCCTGTGAGATCTTTCTCTCTTACTCCTCTTTCCTTCCATCTCCTCCTGTCCTCCTGAGTCTTTTCTATTTTCTTTCCCTTACGTCTCTTTACTCCCCACCTTTCCTCTGTCTCTGCCTGCGGACAATATGCTTCTACGTTAGCCCCAATTGGTTTCAAACAGCTTCAGAGATCTCTTTAGCATAGGCACTTCACATGATGATTGCCATGTGAAACTGCTTTTATTACCCTTCTATCTGTCTCTGATGAGCTCACTCCTACTGTAACAGGTCTGGACTAGTGTTCTGTACAAGAGTCTAGATACTTCCTTGTACCTGCCATGAATATATGTTCATACAGATTTCACTGGATGCACACATTTTTCTTTTACCCAATATTAAAGGGATAATTCAGCCAAAAATTACAATTCTGTCATAATTTACTCACCCTCACCCTCACCCTCACCTTTTTTTTCTTCTGTTGAACACAAATAAAGATATTTTGAAGAATGTTGGTAATCAAATAGTTGCTGGTAGCCATTGACGGACTACTATGGAAGTTACTGGCTACTGGCGTCTGTTTTCTTTTGTCTTCAAAAGAAGAAAGAAACTCATACAGGTTTGAACAACTTGAGGGTGAGTAAATGATGAAAGAATTGTCATTTTGGAGTGAACAATCACTTTAGTAACCAATTTGAAAGGTCACACTTTACTTTAAGGTCCAATTCTCGCTATTAACAAACCATAATCCATGACTTTTGTCTCAATAAACTCCTAATTTGCTGCTTATTAATAGTTAGGAAGGTAGTTGTTAAGTTTAGGTATTGGGTAGGATTAGTGATGTAGAATATATTCGTGCAGAATATGTGCTTTTTAAGTACTAATGAACACCTAATATGTTAATAATAGGCATGCTAATAAGCAACTAGTGAGAACTGGTCCCTATACTAAAGTGTTACCGAATTAAAAGACGAATTATTTGTGTACCTACTATATTGTCTTTGAAAAACAGATGAGAAAATCACCTGTTCAATGAATATGGTAACTTTAGCTGCAGTATTATTTGTAGAAAGAAAGAAAGAAAAAGAAAAGAAAGAAAGAATGGCATTAATTTAAGATGCAGTGTGTTTGCATGCAGTCTATAAAGTCATTTCCTCTTTACTAGTATTAAGATTGTACCCAAATGACCACATTATAATGTTCAATGTCATTAAGCCATTAAGCCAACTCATGAAATAAAGGCCCTAAAAACTCCCTAAATACTGTTATCTGTGCTTTGGCCTTCAATTATGCTTTTATTTACTGACCCTTAATAGCAAGCATTGCATTAATTTGTTTTTGCATGTCTAGTTAACACACTCATGCAAAAGAAAATGTTGACACAGCATCTCATGTAGCATTAGTTCAATATGAGCAGACATGATTTATGAATGGGTTAAGCACAGTAATTAGCTCGCTGTTTCATGTATCCAAGGGGAAACAGCCTGCCGTGGCCAGAGCTATATTCACGGTGTGAAGTAACAGCTAGAGCGCTATACACTG
>NW_015505315.1:764756-765206 GCF_001515645.1 Sinocyclocheilus grahami | reverse complement strand
TTTTTGTGTATTTCATATAATTGCCAATGCGGCTTGTGGAGTACAGCATTACTCATGGCAAGGTATGTGCACGTGACCTGTAGAGTAATTTGGGTCTTGTTTGGTTGTCTGAAGTCTCACAGGGCTTAATTAGATAGCACAGCAGCAGTCATATCGGTGGCTCACCTGCTCTCCATTGCTTTCAATTTGCAAGCTGTCTCAACTCAGATTAATATAGATCCTGATAGGAAGGAACGCTTCAGAATCAGGTGGTTCTTGCTGATTGAGAAAAGAAAATGTCAGTGGTGTCTTCCTAAAATCAAATGTGCTGTTTATAAATGTGGCATGTATGGATCTTTGAAGAAGGTGTTGTCATATTTTACAGTAATACTCCAAATCCTTGCTATCCTGCTGCTTACATTTGGTTCAGTTATTAGCATTATCTCTGATTTTTAATTTCTACAGGTTTGT
>NW_015505315.1:762029-763191 GCF_001515645.1 Sinocyclocheilus grahami | reverse complement strand
AATGCAGAAAAATATGAGAAGAAATTGATGCCCTGAAGCGAACTGGATGATGTCAGATTCAAAATAAATAAATAACTGCCCAAAGATCACAGCAGAGCCTGTGCTCACATAAACACTGCGTTCCAGCAAATGCAACATCAAGCTTCCTTCTGTTTGGGTTTGTCTGTACTACTAACCAGCCACAGAAATGCACTTCAAAGCTCAACAGTCACAGCTTTTCTTCCATAGTGGAGAGGATAGGGCTATCAGACTCCAAAATAAACTTATCAAATTCGTACACTAGATAGAACACAGTAAAAGTGTATAGTGTATATATAATTATGTCTTGTCAATACACAGATATGGGACACTGATGTGCATTAAATAAATAAGTGAAATTAAACCTGCAAGGAGACTGACAGAGTCAGAGTAACTTTAATTGTACATGTTTGTATGATGAGTATTTATGAATGTTGCCATACTCCAAAAATGTGGCCAGTCTATATTCTAAAGACTGAATTATATCAGGCTATGCATTCAAAGTGCATGCACAAATCAGCGAAAGTGAAATAATAATAAAAATAGATAAAAAGGTAATCAACATTTCATGCAAATTCATCTGAGCTGTGTCTTGTCTTGCTCACAGGTATTTCTGATGACAATGCATTGGAGGAAAGCCGCAGACAGAATGCCCTCACTGGCGCTGCCCCACACAACCGTTACCTCCGAAATGTGGCCCAGAACCCTTCAGAGGAGAAGGAGGAGGAGGAGGAGGAGGAGGAGGACAGAGGCCTGCAGAATCTGGGACTTGCCAGAGGTTTGTGTCCCAGCTGGATGCTGTGCCTGTAGGATAGAGACCAGGATCAGAGGAGCAGAGCAGTTTCATGCAGTGTTGATTTATAAAGATATTCAGTTTTGTATTTTTCAAGGTTGCATGAGTGAGTCAGATATTAAAGATTTGTCAGCGTGGCGGAGGTGGCGTCTGCTTGCTCAATAAATTGATTTCAGCAGGCAACTTTTATAACTAATACAACTTGCTTTTGACTGGTTCAAGCACTCAACAGTATCTGGAAATGAATTTCCATTAAGGGTTCCAACAAAGAAATTCCAGTGGAGTTAATGGTTTAAAGTGATTGAATTCTTCTCTTCTGTGAGCCACAGTTAATGTCTATAACAATTAGAA
>NW_015505315.1:760263-761604 GCF_001515645.1 Sinocyclocheilus grahami | reverse complement strand
TTTTTTTTTTTACTGTTTTTACTGGATATAAGATAAAGTTAAAAACAAATTGCATTTAACCAACCGTATGATTTAATCATCTGGTGATCCATCACCGTGCATGTAATGCAAATGATCTTTCATTATCCTGATTTAATGTGTAAAAAGCAATCACACTCTCTTTTGTACTTAATTCATGGTTTTAAGCATATTGTAGGACATTCCCCTGCACTGTTGTGTTATTGAAAACAGACAATTCGAGAGAGAGCCTAAACACATCACTCATAGGATAATTATACCCAACTGAAATACATTTATTCATGTTTTAAAACACTAAACGGACCTCTTCATTAATTTGTAAAATTATGTTTAGATTACTCACACGTCTGTTTTCAGCACTTTGATATAATTTTAATGAAGAAAATAATTCATTATAAAGAATAAAAGTGAGGCATTTTTAAATTTATGTGTTTGCCGTCCATTTGGTGCTTTATAGATTTTGTATTAAATGATGGAGCACAAACTCAGGATTGACATGATATGTAAAAGATGCTTAAAAGCATAACTATAGAGATGACAAATAAGAGACAGGTTGATGAGGGAACATAGAACCGGTCAGACTAGTGCACCAAGAAAGGAAAGACAAGGGAGAAAAAAGAAGGGGAAAATATTTTTAAATTATTCAATCACCAATGTGAAAGAACATATTTTCACCAGTCTGCCTTTTGATCCAGTCTTAAGCACTGTATCAATATTTCAGAGAAAACTGCACATATGGTATGTTCTTTCAGAACTGGCAGCATGGCTTTAATTTTACTCCGACTACTGCATGTATGTGTTTCGTTTTGTTTTCGATATGAAACAGAGACCCAAATCTGTGGAAAATCATAGTTCCTATATTTAAAAGGGAAATAGAAATGAAGAGCTACAAAGACACATTTTTAGTAATACACATTAAAAAGTTTCTACTCTGATGTGCTATAGTCAATTTTTGCTGATGCTTTATCAATATGTATTATTTCTTAATAAAAATGTATGCTGTTAATTGGTAGTGGTGTGAACTGAGGCAGTTTTAATCAAGTACTGTTATTTTCAAAGCCATGAATGTCTGTTCATGCTGTACAGCAATAACTAATAAATTGTGTTATTGGGGAAAAACACAATTTTTTTAACCATACTAGAAAATGGCTTGTTTACTTACAGCTGTGAAGGTTTTTCTTTGTAATATTGACAAAAAGGCTTATTTCTGAAGCGTGTATATCTAGTTATTTCTGCCTTTTTTAAACATACACCAATAAAGACTGAAAGTTGCACATTTGGTATGTTCTGTGAATATATTATAACTAATTTGTAAAACAACAA
>NW_015505315.1:754352-759334 GCF_001515645.1 Sinocyclocheilus grahami | reverse complement strand
CTGTCTGTCTGTCTGTCTGTCTGTCTGTCTGTCTGTCTATCTAAACTTTTAAACAAAGTATTGCCAAGCCAACATTCAAAGTCTCGACAAACTTGTTTTTCTAGTTTAAATTTATTCAAATCAATTCATTTTAAATTTAAATAGCAATTTTGCTTCGTGCTTGCTTCCTCAAATCAAATTCAATTCAGATTTAGGAACTGGAACTGTAAGCTTGTTCACGAAGCATCATTTTGCTGATATTTATTCAGTGTTATTTGTGGTATTCGGTGTTCAGTATATTACAGTTGTTGAAATAGTACTGACATGATTCTTTTATTTAGGTTAGGGTTATATGGCTAGGGTTAACGATTTATTAATTTTTCATATGATGTTTATTTTGTGAATTTGTGATCACTGACAATACTTAACATGAGGCGCTCCTGTGGTTTCCTCTTGAATGATTGTTTCATGTTTTACAGGTGAACAGCTTCTGCGAGGAAGAATATTTTCTCTAGACTTTGAATTCATACTTAACTGTAGTTTCATTAAACACGGCCTCACATAACTTACTTCTTTATCTTAACTCTCTTGAATGCATGATTCTGGTTGGGCAACTTCAGCATTTAAGACCATAGTACTGCAGATAATTAAAATATGAATAAAAGTTTTCACAAATGTTTTCTGTACACTATAGACAAATGTTCTGCTCCGCTTAAAGTATACCAACAGGCATTTGGCACAATCTGAAAACTGATTTAAAATGATGTCCTGTTGTATACTGGGTGATGACTAAGACTGTCTTGGTCAGCGGATAGCAATCACTGCCGTAGGCTTACAATGTTAAAAAAACATTGTCTTTGTGAGATGGAGAATGAAGGAAAGATAGGTTCAGAGAGTAGTCTGCCCCCTCACCACCCACACATCGACCCATCTCAGGTAAACAATGCTCTAACACACAGCTCCCCTGTGAGATCTTTCTCTCTTACTCCTCTTTCCTTCCATCTCCTCCTGTCCTCCTGAGTCTTTTCTATTTTCTTTCCCTTACGTCTCTTTACTCCCCACCTTTCCTCTGTCTCTGCCTGCGGACAATATGCTTCTACGTTAGCCCCAATTGGTTTCAAACAGCTTCAGAGATCTCTTTAGCATAGACACTTCACATGATGATTGCCATGTGAAACTGCTTTTATTACCCTTCTATCTGTCTCTGATGAGCTCACTCCTACTGTAACAGGTCTGGACTAGTGTTCTGTACAAGAGTCTAGATACTTCCTTGTACCTGCCATGAATATATGTTCATACAGATTTCACTGGATGCACACATTTTTCTTTTACCCAATATTAAAGGGATAATTCAGCCAAAAATTACAATTCTGTCATAATTTACTCACCCTCACCCTCACCCTCACCTTTTTTTTGTTCTGTTGAACACAAATAAAGATATTTTGAAGAATGTTGGTAATCAAATAGTTGCTGGTAGCCATTGACGGACTACTATGGAAGTTACTGGCTACTGGCGTCTGTTTTATTTTGTCTTCAAAAGAAGAAAGAAACTCATACAGGTTTGAACAACTTGAGGGTGAGTAAATGATGAAAGAATTGTCATTTTGGAGTGAACAATCACTTTAGTAACCAATTTGAAAGGTCACACTTTACTTTAAGGTCCAATTCTCGCTATTAACAAACCATAATCCATGACTTTTGTCTCAATAAACTCCTAATTTGCTGCTTATTAATAGTTAGGAAGGTAGTTGTTAAGTTTAGGTATTGGGTAGGATTAGTGATGTAGAATATATTCGTGCAGAATATGTGCTTTTTAAGTACTAATGAACACCTAATATGTTAATAATAGGCATGCTAATAAGCAACTAGTGAGAACTGGTCCCTATACTAAAGTGTTACCGAATTAAAAGACGAATTATTTGTGTACCTACTATATTGTCTTTGAAAAACAGATGAGAAAATCACCTGTTCAATGAATATGGTAACATTAGCTGCAGTATTATTTGTAGAAAGAAAGAAAGAAAGAAAGAAAAAGAAAAAAAAGAAAGAATGGCATTAATTTAAGATGCAGTGTGTTTGCAAGCAGTCTATAAAGTCATTTCCTCTTTACTAGTATTAAGATTGTACCCAAATGACCACATTATAATGTTCAATGTCATTAAGCCATTAAGCCAACTCATGAAATAAAGGCCCTAAAAACTCCCTAAATACTGTTATCTGTGCTTGGGCCTTCAATTATGCTTTTATTTACTGACCCTTAATAGCAAGCATTGCATTAATTTGTTTTTGCATGTCTAGTTAACACACTCATGCAAAAGAAAACGTTGACACAGCATCTCATGTAGCATTAGTTCAATATGAGCAGACATGATTTATGAATGGGTTAAGCACAGTAATTAGCTCGCTGTTTCATGTATCCAAGGGGAAACAGCCTGCCGTGGCCACAGCTATATTCACGGTGTGAAGTAACAGCTAGAGCGCTATACACTGCTTTGAGAAGTCTGATCTACGACTCAACTCAGAACTCTCAAACTCATAATTTCTCAATAATATACTGTATGCTTCAGGGAAAATGAGATATTCAAGATAAAAGGTATCTAATAAGATTTGAAACATTGATGCATTGTGCAGGATTGCGGAGCTCGGTTGTGTGTTACAGTGTTAGAAAGAATGGTTATAAAGATCTGGTCCGATGACCTGAAGGTCCTAAGCTGACAGCAGTTCTTCTCTTCCCTGAATACAAATTCAATGACTGGTTCTATAACATACATGTCATAGATTTCCTTTAAATTTGTTTAGTAAAACAAATGTGTAAAATCATCAAACACATAAAAGTTTGTGAACAGAATGGCACAATGTCTGCTACTTTATTTATTTATTTTTTAAATAGAGCATTGATAAAAGAACCACATGCACCTGCAAGAGTGACAACCAAAACTAAAATCTCAGCGCTAAACAAGCATAACAGTTTAGTATTTTATACTAAAACTTTATGATGTAGTAATGGGTTCCAGAAGCTTTAAATACCTGTAGCCTAAAGGTGGACCATTTAAATATTGCTTTGTTTTGTTGTGTGACACTTCCTCAAGACTTCCTGCACCGGAAGTTGTAGTGGTCACTGAGGCTGAATGCAGAATGGATCTTGCATTGAATCAATTAACGGTCGTGTATGTACAGAACACGAGTCTCTCACAATGATTGATGAATGACATGATAATAATAGCAATGCTTTAACTTCTTACAGCCGCCGTAAACAACAAACAAGAGTACTGTCAAAACAGAGTGACGTCACTGCACCAACAACTAGCCGTTCACTTCAGTTCTGTACACATAATGCAGGTTTATACAAATGGTGCTGTCACTACTTGACTTTTCGGGAGTAAACTCGGTTGCAGAATGTGGTTTACCCCTATAATTTTTTCTTAACTCAGTTAAGAAGATTGACAACCATATTTATCTGTGCACTTGGCCTATATAGGTATAACAGAGCAACTTGTTGTAACGTAAAGTTTACATTTCACTGGACATAGGGGTGAGTAAATATGACATCACTGAAAAACAACAACAAAATAATTATTGGTAACAGTTTCTATGAAGCCCGTATTTATAATACATTATAAGGGTATTCTTAAGGCATTATAATGATTGCATAATGCATTATAAAAAACATCATCTCATGAATATTCATAAGAACAGTTTTAATATATTATAATATTTACTTATTTGTGGTTATAGCTTTTAAGAGTATGATGATTTATAACAATGAACACGTTGCATCCACTTTTACAATGGATTATATTTCTCATAGTTATAATATATTATAAGTCTCATATCTTGCCATTTTTCTTATGCTACTTTACTTAAAGTGGCCGAAGACCACATAAGTAGTAATAATAATAATAATACATTTTTTTCCTCTCAAACAGCCATAAGATCAGATATCAGATCAGATGAATGTGTAATATGACACATTTGCTTTGAACTATTTTTATTGTAATATCAGTTTGATTATTTTGATGGTACCCTTTAAACAGCTGTTGATAAGTGACTCTGCAACTACATATCAACTAGCGGTCATTCGAGTATTAGTATGTCTGCTACTGTAAATATTTGCTAACACTTTATTTTGATGGTCAACTAACAGATAAACTGACTATAAGTGTCTTTGCAAGTACGTCAACTTATTCTACCATACTAGATTCTACCATTCTTGAGCATACTAATACTCTAATGAGAGTTAGTTGGCATATAGTTGCAAAGTTGCTTATAGTCGATTGATTAAGGGGACCATCAAAATAAAATGTATTTTCAGTTTTTTTCAGTTGGAGTATAAAGCTCACATCAATTAATTAACATTAGCTCCACAGGAAACACTCAAATAACACTCAACATCTAACCACTCACAAGCTATAGTAAGATACTGTGCAGATCTTAAATAAACAATGTCAAGATATGATACAGTCCATTATACTGTAAATGAAGTAGATTTAATATGGTGTTCATTGTGTGTTATAAATAATCATACTCAAACTTATAACCACAAATACGTAATAATTATGATGTATTATAACGGTTGTTATGATTATTCATGAGTTGATATAACATATAATTTTTTTTTAAATGCATTATGCATTCATTATAATGCCTTAAGAATACCCTTATAATGTATTATAAATACAGGCTTCATAGAAAGTGTTACCTTTTTGGGTAACACTTTAGAATAAGAAACACATATTCGCTATTATTAATTAAGAGTTTTCTATTAGTGAAAGGTGAAGTGAAGTGACATGTGGCCAAGTATGGTGACCCATACTCAGAATTAGCGCTCTGCATTTAACCCATCCAAGTGCACACACAGCAGTGAACACACACGTATTGAAGGTGGAAGAGAGCGCTGTACATTCACTCCCCCCACCTACAATCCCTGCTGGTACGAGACTCGAATCCACAACCTTTGGGTTACAAGTCCAACTCTCTAACTATTAGGCCACGACTTCCCCCTA
>NW_015505315.1:750547-753280 GCF_001515645.1 Sinocyclocheilus grahami | reverse complement strand
TTAATTAACATTAGCTCCACAGGAAACACTCAAATAACACTCAACATCTAACCACTCACAAGCTATAGTAAGATACTGTGCAGATCTTAAATAAACAATGTCAAGATATGATACAGTCCATTATACTGTAAATGAAGTAGATTTAATATGGTGTTCATTGTGTGTTATAAATAATCATACTCAAACTTATAACCACAAATACGTAATAATTATGATGTATTATAACGGTTGTTATGATTATTCATGAGTTGATATAACATATAATTTTTTTTTAAATGCATTATGCATTCATTATAATGCCTTAAGAATACCCTTATAATGTATTATAAATACGGGCTTCATAGAAAGTGTTACCTTTTTGGGTAACACTTTAGAATAAGAAACACATATTCGCTATTATTAATTAAGAGTTTTCTATTAGTGAAAGGTGAAGTGAAGTGACATGTGGCCAAGTATGGTGACCCATACTCAGAATTAGCGCTCTGCATTTAACCCATCCAAGTGCACACACAGCAGTGAACACACACGTATTGAAGGTGGAAGAGAGCGCTGTACATTCACTCCCCCCACCTACAATCCCTGCTGGTACGAGACTCGAATCCACAACCTTTGGGTTACAAGTCCAACTCTCTAACTATTAGGCCACGACTTCCCCCTACTGAGCATAGTTAATAACTAGTTAATAGTGAGAATTGGACCTTAAAATAAAGTGTTACCTTTTTTTTGCCATTTGCCGTCATGTCTTTTTTTGTTCATTCATTATACAATTGAAGTGCTGCTTTAGTTTAATTTGTCTGCTGTGATGCATGAATGACACAGACATTTGAGGCTCTTGATTTTGATTTTTTTCTACAACCACCTGCCCATAAGTATGTATTTTATTGTAATTCCTTCAGACCTTCTAAGACCTTCACATCTAATTCACTATTTACTAATGATTTGATGTTTTTGGTGGTTCACTGTTCCAATGCTATTCTATTTCTGATTTCAACAGCTTCCTCTTACAGTGGGAGTTATACATCTACACTTTCCATAAGCTTTATTATATAACACAGTCTAAAACTGTTCAAACTTAGCTGAAAGTGAGAAATCCTTGATGTGTGTCCAGACATTGAATAGCTTTGCAGTAACCTGTTGCGTTTGATGCATTTGAGGAGCTCATTCAAATGGCATCATCAAAACGCTTTCATTTACAGTATGCTTTCTGCATTGCTTCTCTGTTTTAATGGTTCCAAGCCCCTCATAAACAACACATTAATAGTAAATGTTTTGTTCATTATCACAAATTTTTCCGAACATTGTTCTTTTCCATGTCGCAAGTTTTTTAATTTCATATAACCAGCTTTCCATGATAATACCGCTTGCAGGATTAAAAGGCTAAACCTGATGCAGTGTAAAAAGACATCTTGTAAGGTTATAACCCTAAAGAAATTAGAGCTTCTAAGTAGTCCTAGCCACAATTATATGTAAATGCTAACATTTTACTTTCTTATAGATATACTCTGGGCCACTTTTGCTGCACACAGAGAGAACATATCCATGGAATGTGCTGGTTTGATGTGTGTGTCTCCATCATGTAGGTGGGTCTGTTGTGAGACAGATCCTACAACTGCAACATCTGTGCACCACCTGCAGACAGACAAGACTGGGACCTCGTTTGTCATGCTACGTTACACATTTATAATACTTTTATAATAAATGTCTTTTATTATTTTTATTTTGCATTATTATCTCCCTGCTGTGGCTCATCAGAACAGACCTGCAACCATTTTTGGGTCTTCAGAACTCTTCACGTTCAGTTGACAAATGCATTGCTTTAATTTTCCATCACTGGAGAGGATAATTGTTGATGTGCATTGCTCTGGTCTCTGTGCCATATGGTTCACTGAATATGTCAACAGGTCAAGTGGTCTGGAAAAATATAAATGATCAGAATTCATTATCATGTACTGGTGTTGTGTGTTCCTGGAAGAGCTTAAAAAGATGAGAAAATAATTTGGCCTGTATCTCTTATAAAAATACTGGCTTGCTTTATTATTGGTCCCATCACCCCAAGAACAAACTCAGCTTTTATTACTTTAGTTTTGCTTCCAGTGGTAAATTTCAAAAACAAATATATCTCAAAATAACGGTTTCTTACCGTTTCTTTACCTCATTTTCTTTCTGTCATAGTTCATTTTAGGTACAGTATGTGTATTTGCTGGTGTCAGTAAGTTTGTATGGTAACACTTTAATATAGGGACCAATTCTCACTATTAACTAGTTGCTTATTAGTGTGCCTATTATTAACATATTGGCTGTTTATTAGCACTTATGAAGCACATAATCTGCATGACCATATTCTACGTCCTTAATCCTACCTACTACCTAAACTTAACAACTACCTTACTGTAAGCAGCAAATTAGGAGTGTATTGAGGCAAAAGTCAGAGTTAATGGTTTGTTAATAGTGAGAATTGAACCTAATAAATTGTGACGGTTTGTCCTACACTTGAGTGTTCACTGCTCCTGACTCACTGAGCAGGGAATATCTGTAGAAATGAACTTCACTTAACAGTTTATTAGTTTGGTATGGAATGTCCTGTAATGTCTTCAAACAACAATTAGTATTTTGAGTTTGATGATAATATATTTTCCAAATAACTATGATATACATATTATATATATAAAACATTATATATTATAAATCTATAAATGTATAAATTACATTAATATTTGTACGTATATGTATGCA